>NW_023270278.1:0-13150 GCF_011800145.1 Mirounga leonina
GACCTGGCAGGCCAGAAAGGACTGGCAGGATATATTCAGAGCACTAAATGAGAAAAATATGCAGCCAAGAATACTATATCCAGCTAGGCTGTCATTGAAAATAGAAAGAGAGATAAAAAGCTTCCAGGACAAACAAAAACTAAAGGAATTTGCAAACACAAAACCAGCCCTATAAGAAATATTGAAAGGGGTCCTCTAAGCAAAGAGAGAGCCTAAAAGCAACGTAGACCAGAAAGGAACACAGACAATATACAGTAACAGTGACCTTACAGGCAGTACAATGGCACTACACTCATATGTTTCAATAGTTACCCTGAATGTAAATGGGCTAAATGCCCCAATCAAAAGACACAGGCTATCAGATTGGATTAAAAAACAAGACCCATCGATATGCTGTCTGCAAGAGACTCATTTGAGACCCAAAGACACCCCCAGATTGAAAGTGAGGGGGTGGAAAACCATTTACCATGCTAATGGACACCAAAAGAAAGCTGGGGTGGCAATCCTTATATCAGACAAATTAGATTTTGAACCAAAGACTGTAATAAGAGATGAGGAAGGACACTATATCCTACTTAAAGGGTCTATCCAACAAGAAGACCTAACAATTGTAAATATCTATGCCCCTAACATGGGAGCAGCCAATTATATAGGGCAATTAATAACAAAAGCAAAGAAACACATTGACAACAATACAATAATAGTGGCAGACTTTAACACCCCCCTCACTGAAATGGACAGATCATCTAAGCAAAAGATCAACAAAGAAATAAAGTCTTTAAATGACACACTGGACCAAATGGACTTCACAGATATATTCAGAATATTCCATCCCAAAGCAACAGAATACACATTCGTCTCTAGTGCCCATGGAACACTCTCCAGAATTGATCACATCCTAGGTCATAAATCAGGTCTCAACCAGTACCAAAAGATTGGGATCATTCCCTGAATATTTTCAGACCACAGTGCTTTGAAACTAGAACTCAGTCACAAGAGGAAAGTCGAAAAGAATTCGGATACATGGAGGCTAAAGAGTATCCTACTAACGAATGAATGGGTGAACCAGGATATTAAAGAAGAATTAAAAAAATTCATGGAAACCAATGAAAATGAAAGCACAACTGCTCAAAATCTTTGGGATGCAGCAAAGTCAGTCCTAAGAGGAAAGTATATAGCAATACAAGCCTTTCTCAAGAAACAAGAAAGGTCTCAAATACACAACCTAACCCTACATCTAAAGGAGTTGGAGAAAGAACAGCAAATAAAGCCTAAACCCAGCAGGAAAAGAGAAATAATAAAGGCCAGAGCAGAAATCCATGAAATAGAAACCAAAAGAACAGTAGAAGAGATCAACGAAAGTAGGAGCTGGTTCTTTGAAAGAATTAACAAGATTGATAAACCCCTGGCCAGACTTATGAAAAAGAAAAGAGAAATGACCCAAATCAACAAAATCATGAATGAAAGAGGAGCGATGACAACCAACACCAAAGAACTACAAACAATTATGAGAACATAGTATGAGCAACTCTATGCCAGCAAATTAGATAACCTGGAAGAAATGGATGCATTCCTAGAGATGTATGAACTACCAAAACTGAACCAGGAAGAAACAGAAAACCTGAACAGACCGATAACCACTAAGGAAATTGAAGCAGTCATCAAAAATCTCCCAACAAACAAAAGCCCAGGGCCAGTTGGCTTCCAAGGGGAATTCTACCAAACATTTAAAGAAGAATTAATACCTATCCTTCTGAAACTGTTCCAAGAAAATAGAAATGGAAGGAAAACTTCCAAACTCATTTTATGAGGCCACCATTACCTTGATCCCCAAACCAGACAAAGACCCCATCAAAAAGGAGAATTACAGACCAATATCCTTGATGAACATGGATGCAAAAATTCTCACCAAAATACTAGCCAATAGGATCCAACAGTACATTAAAAGGAGTATTCACCAAGACCAAGTGGGATTTATCCCTGGGCTGCAAGGTTGGTTCAACATCCGCAAATCAATCAATGTGATACAATACATTAATAAAGAAAGAACAAGAATCATATGATCCTCTCAATAGATGCAGAAAAAGCATTTGAAAAAGTACAGCATCCTTTCTGATCAAAACTCTTCAGAGTACAGGGATAGAGGGAACATACCTCAATATCATAAGAGCCATCTATGAAAAACCCACAGAGAATATCATTCTTAATGGGGAAAAACTGAGAGCTTTCCCCCTAAGGTCAGGAACACGGCAGGGATGTCGACTATCACCACTGCTATTCAACATAGTATTAGAAGTCCTAGCCACAGCAATCAGACAACAAAAAGAAATAAAAGGCATCGAAATCGGCAAAGAAGAAGTCATACTCTCAGTCTTTGCAGATGATATGATACTTTATGTGGAAAACCCAAAAGACTCCACCCCAAAAGTTCTAGCTCTTGTATGAGCTAGAACTCATACAAGAATTCAGTCAAGTGGCAAGATATAAAATCAAAGCACAGAAATCAGTGGCATTCCTATACACTAACAGCAAGACAGAAGAAAGAGAAATGAAGAAGTCGATCCCATTTACAATTGCCCCCAAAACCATAAGATACCTAGGAATAAATCTAACCAAAGAGGCAAGGATCTGTACTCAGAAAACTATAAAATACTCATGAAAGAAATCGAGGAAGACACAAAGAAATGGAAAAACGTTCCATGCTCATGGATTGGAAGAACAAATATTGTGAAGGTGTCAATGCTACCTAGAACAATCTACACATTCAGTGCAATCCCCATCAAAATACCATCAACTTTTTTCAAAGAAATGGAACCAAGAATCCTAAAATTTGTATGGAACCAGAAAAGACCCCACATAGCCAGAGGAATGTTGAAAAAGAGAAGCAAAGCTGGCGGCATCACAATTCCGGACTTCCAGCTCTATTACAAAGCTGTCATCATCAAGACAGTATGGTACTGGCACAAAAACAGACACATAGGTCAATGAAACAGAATAGAGAGCCCAGAAATGGACCCTCAACTCTATGGTCAACTAATCTTTGACAAAGCTGGAAAGAATGTCCAATGGAAAAAAGACAGTCTCTTCAACAAATGGTGTTGGGAAAATTGGATAGCCACATGCAGAAGAATGAAATTGGACCATTTCCTTACACCACACACAAAAATAGACTCCAAATGGTTGAAAGACCTAAATGTGAGACAGGAATCCATCAAAATCCTAAAGGAGAACATAGGCAGCAACCTCTTCGACCTCAGCCACAGCAACTTCTTCCTAGAAACATCGCCAAAGGCAAGGGAAGCAAGGGCAAAAATGAACTATTGGGACTTCATCAAGATAAAAAGCTTTTGCAAAGCAAAGGAAACAGTCAACAAAACCAAAAGACAACTGACAGAATGGGAGAAGATATTTGCAAATGACATATCAGATAAAGGGCTAGTATCCAAAATCTATAAAGAACTTATCAAACTCAACACCCAAAGAACAAATGATCCAATCAAGAAATGGGCAGAAGACATGAACAGACATTTTTCCAAAGAAGACATCCAAATGGCCAACAGACACATGAAAAAGTGTTCAACATCGCTTGGCATCAGGGAAATCCAAATCAAAACCTCAATGAGATATCACCTCACACCAATCAGAATGGCTAAAATTAACAAATCAGGAAATGACAGATGTTGGCGGGGATGCCGAGAAAGGGGAACCCTCCTACACTGTTGGTGGGAACGCAAGCTGGTGCAGCCACTCTGGAAAACAGTATGGGGTTCCTCAAAAAGTTGAAAATAGAGCTACCATACAATCCAGCAATTGCATTACTGGGTATTTACCCCAAAGATACAAATGTAGGGATCCGAAGGGGTACGTGCACCCCAATGTTTATAGCAGCAATGTCCACAATAACCAAACTGTGGAAAGAGCTAAGATGTCCATCGACAGATGAATGGATAAAGAAGAAGTGGTGTATATATACAATGGAATATTATGCAGCCATCAAATGAATGAGATCTTGCCATTTCCAACGACGTGGATGGAACTGGAAGGTATTATTCTGAGTGAAATAAGTCAATCAGAGAAAGACATGTATCATATGACCTCACTGATATGAGGAATTCTTAATCTCAGGAAACAAACTGAGGGTTGCTGGAGTGGTGGGAGGTCGGGGGAATGGGGTGGCTGGGTGATAGACACTGGGGAGGGTATGTGCTATGGTGAGCACTGTGAATTGTGCAAGACTGTTGAATCACAGACCTGTAGCTCTGAAACAAATACTACTGTATATGTTAGAAAGAAAAAAAAAAAGAAGAAGAGGAAGATAGCAGGAGGGGAAAAATGAAGAGGGGGAAATCGGAGGGGGAGACAAATTATGAGAGACGATGGACTCTGAAAAACAGGGTTCAGAGGGGAAGGGGGTGGGGGGATGGTTAGCCTGGTGATGGGTATTAAAGAGGGTACACTCTGCATGGAGCACTGGGTGTTATACACAAACAATGAATCGTGGAACAATATATCAAAAACTAATGATGTAATGTATGGTAATTAACATAACAATAAAAATTTTTAAAAATTAAAAAAAAGATGGATATATATGGAATATTATTCAGCCTTAAAATAAGGAAATCTTGCCATTTGCAATAACTCAGATGGAGCTAGACAGTATAATGCTAAGTGAAATAAGTCAGAGAAAGACAAATACCATACAATTTTACTCATATGGAACATAAGAAACAAAACAAATAAGCAAAAGAAATAAAAAATAGACTCTTAATTATAGGGAACAAACTGATGGTTACTAAAGGGGAGGTGGAGGGACGGGTGAAATAGGTAAAGGGGATTAAAAGTACACTTATCTTGATGAGCACTGAGTAATGTACAGAACTGCTGAATCACTGTATTGTACACCTGAAACTAATATGACACTGTATGTTTACTGGAATTAATTTTTTTTATTTTTTTAATATTTTATTTATTTATTTGACAGAGAGAGACACAGCGAGAGGGAACACAATCAGTGGGAGTGGGAGAGGGAGAAGCAGGCTTTCCGTTGAGCAGGGAACCCAATGTGGGGCTCGATTCCAGGACCCTGGGATCATGACCTGAGCCGAAGGCAGACGCTTAACCGACTGAGCCACCCAGGCCCCCTGGATTTAAAATTTTTAAATAAATAAATAATAAAATTTAATAAGGTCAAACATTGTAGCCTATTATGAAATATAGCATATTACATATATAAGAAATATCAGGTATTATATAGAGAACAGAAATATTAAATTATGAATTTTTTAAATTATATTTTAAATATTTTATTTATTTATTTGACAGAGAGAGACACAGCGAGAGAGGGAACACAAGCAGGGGAAGTGGGAGAGGGAGAAGCAGGCTTTCCGAGGAGCAGGGAGCTCGATCCAGGGCTCCATCCCAGGGCCCTGGGACCATGACCTGAGCCAAAGGCAGACGCTTTAATGCCTGAGCCACCCAGGCACCCCTAATTTATGAATATTTTATTTTATTTCAAAAGATTTATTTTAGAGAGAGTGAGTGCAAGTGAGGGGAAGGTAGAGGGAGAGAGAGAGGATCTTAAGCAGACTCCCCACTGAGCATGAGCCCCATGCGGGGCTTTATTCCAGGACCCATGAGATCATGACCTGAGCTGAAATCACAAGTCCAGTGCTTAATGAATGGAGCCACCCAGCCACACCTAAATTATGAATATTTTAAAGAAATTCCAACCAGCTCACTTGAAAAGTCAAGCAAGTTTATGAAGTAGTTTTGCTGTCTTGTGTTTGTATTAAAATAGTGGACATAATTGGCCTTTGAAGGCACTGCTTTCTTAGTATCTTTAGTCAATTTACATGGCACCAGAGCATATATATGTAAAGTATTTCAGACCGAAGAGAGGGAAAAAGGAGATGTTAATACTCAACAATTTTTCAACTGATTATGTGGTATTATGCAGACATATCTTTCCAATCGACCCCTCTTATACACTAAACAAGTTTTTCCATAATGATCACAGGTAAGAGTGATACATAAGTAATCCAATGACCTGTAAATTGTTCAGTATGCCCTCAGTCATGAGAACCAATGATATTTATGAAAGGAAGTTCTGAAAGATTCTTTCTTTTTTTAAGATTTTATTTATTTATTTATTTTGGAGAGAGAGTGGGAGCAGGAGGAGGAGCAGAAGGGGAAGGACTCTGTACTGAGCATGGAGCCCCATACAGGCCTCTATCTCAGGACACTGAGATCATGACTTAAGCCTAAACCAAGAGCCAGACACGTAACTGACTGAGCCACCCAAGGGCCCCTTAAAGATTCTTTCTTATTGAAAACATGAATTCTAAAAATTTAGTCTTATCCTAAATGCAAGTACGTTATAGATTTATAATTTTCAAAAATGGACATATACGTTTGGAATCAGAGCTCTCATTTTGTGGCTGGTGCCTTTTAAAATATTTCAACTTGTAGGGGCACCTGGGTGGCACAGTTGGTTAGGCATCCAACTCTTGGTGAGCTCAGGTCATTATCGCAGGGTCATGAGATCGAGACCTGGGGCAGGCTCCATGCTCAGTGCAGAGTCTGCTTGAGATTCTCTCTCTCCCTCTCCCCTGGCTCTCCCCCTACTTTCTCACTCTCTAAATAAATAAATAAATAAATAAATAAAATCTTTAAAAAATATTTCAACTTGTAGTCATAGAATAAAATTCAGTTTTGTATTTATATGAGTAAGGTTTCAACTTAAAATATAATGTCTTATCTAACAGAAGATTTGATTTGGGGGCTGTAGTGAGTTAGACAGTGTCTCCCCAAAATTTAGATTAACCCATAATTTCAGAATGTGACCTTAATTGAAAATAAGGTCTTTGCACATGTAATCAAGTTAAATGAGGTCATACTGGATTACAGGGGCAATGATTGCGGTCTTGGTAAGAGAAAGGGGAGGGAGATTTGGATACAGAGACACAGATGCACACACAAAGGGAGGACAGAAGAACCTGGAGTGATTCAGCTATAAGCGGTGGGATTCTAAGGATTGCTGGCAACCACTAGAAGCTAGGAAGAGGGAAGAAAGTCTTTTTCCTTAGAGCCTTCAGAGGGAGAATGACCCTGCAGCCTTCTAGTCTTGAGAACTGTGAGAGAATAAATTTCTGTTGTTTAAGCCGCTTAATTTGTGGATTTGTTGCCACAGCTGTAGAAAATACAGGGGTATTCAAACAAAAGGACTGTCACTAGTCACACTCTCATGTGAAAGACAGCAACACTTTTTTACTTATAGAATAACCAAATGAGGGATAGTGTGTCTGAATAGTATTGAATGACAATACTGAATAGTATTGTTAATATCTTAGGTGACATGTCAGTGAGTAATTGCAAAAGACCAACTGATTTCAGGAATGTGATCCTTAAATATATTACTTGTTTGTTGTCAAATCTCTTTTTATAAAGCATCCACTTTGAAGTATATGAATGCTATTTTTAGATGATTCCTGTAAGTTCTCTCATCAAAATAAAGCCAACTCATCAAAGAAAATCAAAAGGAAAAGAACTCTCTACCATTACCACCAATATTACATGCTACATAAGCGTGTCAACACCTCTATTTTTTTTCCCACTGATGAAACTGATAGGTTTTAATCCCATACATTTAAGGTTACTTCAATCCTATTGAGCAGGCCACTTCAATCCTATTGAGCAGTTTGTAAATAGGTCCATGTGTTAGAAATGGATCAAAAGACTTTCCAGTAACTAAAGTGTCTCTAGAAATGCTGCCACCCTGACTTAACTCCAGTTCTTGCCAAATAATTAAGCATTAAATAATTATACTGGTTAGATGCTTGTAGCACTGATGGGAAGTGTCATGTGTTGCTGTTTTCAGTTTATGGAGTCATACCTGAGAGAGTTAGGTCAAGATAATTTGTGCTGAATTGTCCTCCAAAAAATATGCAGAAGTTCTAACCACTAATCTGTGAATGCGACCTTTTTTGGAAATAAGGTCTTTGCAGATATAATCAAGTTAAGATGAAGTTATACCAGATTCGGGCTGGCCCTAAAACCAATGACAAATGTCCTTCTAAGAAGAGGGAAATTTGGACACAGATACCCAGGGAGAATGCCATATGAGGACAGAGGTAGAAATTGGACTGATATATATATATAAGTCAAGGAACAATTAGGATTGTTGGCAATCACCCAAAGCTATAACAGGCAAGGAAGACTTTCTCCCTAGAGCTGTCAGAGGAAAAATGACCCTGCAGACTCCTTGACTTCAGAATTCTAGCCTCCACACTTGTGAGGGAACAGTTTTTTTTTTTTTTTCCTTTTAAACCATCCAGTTTGTGGTAATTTGTTACAGCAGCCCTAGGAAATTGGTACACATAGAAGGATAGCAACTAAGCTAAGGGAATGGGCTGGACTTGGGATAGGGTTCAGAAACTACTAATTAATGTATAAGGAAATGTCTAGAATCAGGTGACCAGTTTTGGGTGGAGCATGACAGCTACCAAAAACTAGAATTTTTAAAGGAAAGGAAAATTTGTAGGCTATTGACTGGTCAGAGAAAAGAAGTTAATATTTTAGATATTGACCCCTTATCAGATAGATGGTTTGCAAATGTTTTCTTCCATTCTACACACTGCATTTTATTTTGTTGATTTCTTTTGCTGTGCAGAAATTTTAGTTTGATGTAGTCTCACTTATTTTTGCTTTTGTCACTTGCTTTGGTGTCATATCCAAAAAAGCATTGCCAAGACTAATGTCATGAATTTTTTCCCCTATGTTTTCTTATAGGATTTTTACAGTTTCAGGTTATTTAAATCTTAAATCTTAACACACTTTGAGTTAATTTTTGTGAGTGGTGTGAGATAGGGGTCCAATTTCATTCTTTTGTATGTGGATATATGAATATGTTGGAGACTCCCACATTCATTTGCATCTCTGGGATATTTTTATTTGTTTTGCTCTTATCAGGACTTATAAATTATTGTTTTCCTAATCATTTATATAAGCTTTTTTTTATTATGTTATGTTAATCACCATACATTACATCATTAGTTTTTGATGTAGTGTTCCATGATTCATTGTTTGCGTTTAAAAAATGATGAGAGACTATGGACTCTGAGAAACAAACTGAGGGTTCTAGAGGGGAGGGGGGTGGGGGGATGGGCTAGCCTGGTGATGAGAAAATTTTGAATAAAAATGCTTATTATACACAAACAATATATAAGCATTTTTATTCAAAATTTTCTCACATCTGTATGCACAAATATAACATGTTGAAGACTGGTTCTCATACATCCTTTAAAGGAGTTAAAAATGTTTCCTTCCTTGACTCTAAAAGGATACTTATAGGCCAAACTTCTATTCTGTGTTACACAAATATGTGGCATGTTAGTAAAGATATTAGCCATATGTTGTCTCATATGACCAGTGGTAAGTAAGCCACAGAGTTTTTAAAAGGCTAGATTAGAATACACAGTTATCATACTCATGACACACATTTAGTGAGATAACTGAATGTCTTTAAAAGATGCCACAATGGCCATAGAACAGAGATAATCAACTTGGTTCTTATTACCTGTGATTTATGCTCTCACTTGAAAGTTGCCTGAACATATTTTGTCAGACAAAGTATCCTAATGTGGGGTTTGGTAAACATATTCACTGTGTCTACAGAGGAATTAAACTCCAGATCTTGAAACCATATACTGGGTTAATAGGCCTAACCATTATTCAAGCTTTTATACAAGTCTGGTATATCCATACAATAAATAATTGGGTGATGGGCATTAAGGAGGACACATGATGTGATGAGCACTGGGTGTTATATGCAACTGATGAATTATTGAACACTATACCTGAAACTAACGATGTACTATATGTTGACTAATTGAATTTAAATAAAAAATAAATGGAAAACTGGTGCCTGTTAACCTAGTATTTTTGAGAGTTCCTTGACTTAGAAGTTTTTACTTCAAATAATTTTAGACTTAGAGAATAGTTTCAAAGATCATACAGAAAGTTTCTGTTTATCTTCCACCCAACATCTTCTAATGTTAACATCTTTTCTATTATTATTATTATTTTTAATGTTAACAACTTATACGACCATGGTACAATTGTCAAAACTAAGAATTAATATTGGTACAATACTCTTAACTACATTGTAGTCCTTATTCAGATTTCCCTGTTTTTTTCACTAATGTCCTTTTTTTAAGACCCAGACTGGGATGCCACATTCCATTTAGCTGTCATATCTCCTTAGGCCTTTTCAATCTGTGAGAGTTCCTCAGTCTTCTTTCTTGTTTTTCATGACCTTGACACTTTTCAAAAGTACTGGTCAAGTATTTTGTAGAATATACCTCACTTTGGGTTTGTCTGATGTTTTCTCATAATTAGACTGAGGTTATGGGTTTGGGAAAAGAATGTCACAGAGGTGAAGTGTCCTACTCACCATGTCATGTGAGGAGTATATGCTATGGCCATGACTGACCACCAGTGATGTTAACCTTCAGTACTTGGTTAAAGTGATGTCTGCCAAGTTTCTCCACTGAAGAAGTTACAATATTTCCCTTTCATACTCTATTTATTAGAAGTGATTGGGGGGGACAGAGCAAGATGGCAGAGGTGAGGGAGACCTGGATTTCATCTGGTCTCAGGAATTCAGCTGGATAGGGATCAAACCATTCTGAACACCTACGAACTCAACAGGAGATCAAAGAAAAGAATAGCAACAACTCTCTGAACAGAAAAGCGACCACTTTCTGGAAGGTAGGATGTGCGGAGAAGTGAATCCAAGGCGATATTTGGGAGGATAGACGGCGGGGGAGGTGGCCTCCGTCAGCCAATTCTGACAAGTGATAGAGCAGCTGAGCACAAAATCGGAACTTTTAGAAGTTGGCTCCACTGAGAGACATCGCTCCAGTGGCTAAGTGGGGGGTGGAACCCTTGCTGGGACAGTGTGGTCTCAGGACCCTGGGGGTCACAGAAAGACCGGGGGTGCCTGAGTGTGGCAGATATCCCAGGTATTGGAGCAGGGAAGCCGGCTGCAGAGATGAGCCGAGGAGTGGGCTCTCAGCTCCGGGTTGCCATAAACCGTGATCCGTGGCACAGTCGGGCTACTGCTCCTCCAGCAGAGACCCAACAAGCAGCAGATCCGGGGAGACTCCCCTTCCTACCCCAGGAGGAGCGGCACAGAAGTGCACCACAGGACTCTGCTGGGTTTGGAGACTCCACACAGGGTCGGGTACCAGAGAAAGAAACGCTTGGTCACAGGCTGGGTGAGCACGGAGTGTGGCCAGAGACCAGGGAGATGGGAGTGATTGACTGCTTTTCTCTGGGGGTGCACTGAGGAGTGGGGCCCCGAGTTCTCGGCTCCTCCAGGGCGGAGATTGGGAGGCTGCGATTTTCACTCTCGTCCTCCAAAGCTGTAGGGAAAGCTTGCAGGGAACAAAAGCTCCCGAGAGCAAACCCAAGCAGATTACTTAGCCCAGCCCCCGGCAAGGGCGGGGCAATTCCGCCTCCGGCAAAAACATTTGGGAACCACGGCAACAGGCCCCTCCCCCAGAAGATCAGCAAGAACAGCCTGCCAAGACCAAGTTTACCGATCAATGAGAACAGGAGAACTCCAGTGCTAGGGGAATACTGCACACAGAATTCATGGCTTTTTTCCCATGATTCTTTAATCTTTCAAAGTGAATTTTTTTTTAACTTTTTTTTTTTTTGAATTTTTCTTTTTCCCTTTTCAACCAACATCTTATCAATCCCTTTTTTAAAAAATCTTTTTTATTTTTCATTTTTAGTCATATTCTATCCCTTCATAGTAGTTACCCTTATTTTTGATAAGGGTTGTTTTGATAAGTTGTTCTCTCTTTAAAATTTTGAGATACAGTTTCTTTTAACAGATCAAAATATACCCTAAATCTCTAGTGTATGGCTATGTTCTAGTCTCCTTCCTGATCACATTCTCTCCCTTTTTTATTTAAATCCTCATTCTTTTCTCAACCAACTTCTTATCTTATCAATTTCTTTTATAAAACCTTTTATAATTTTCATCTTTACAGTAATATTCCACCTCTTCATCGTATTAACCCTTATTTTTGTACATATATAAGTTTTTCTTTCTTTAAAATTTTGGGAGGCACTTGCTTCTAACAGGCCAAAATACGCCCATAATCTAGTGTGTGGCATTGATCTATGCACCAGCCATATCATATTTGATCATACTCTGTTTTTTTGTTTTGTTTTTGTTTAATTTTATCTTTTTCTTTTCCTTTCTCTTTTTTCTTTCTTTTCCTTTCTTTTTCCCCAGTCTCAGGTTTTTTCTGATTTGTTTAGTGTATATTTTCTGGGGACGTTGTTACCCTGTTAGCATTTTGTTCTCTCATTCATCTGTTGTCCTCTGGACAAAATGACAAGATGGAAAAAATCACCTCAACAAAAAGAACAAGAGGCAGTACTGACTGCCAGGGACCTAATCAGTATGGACATTAGTACGATGTCGGAACTAGAATTCAGAATGATGATTTTAAAGACACTAGCTGGGCTTGAAAAAAGCATGGAAGTTATTAGAGAAACCCTTTCTGGAGAAATAAAAGAACTAAAATCTAACCAAGTTGAAATCAAAAAGGCTATTAATGAGGTGCAATCAAAAATGGAGGCTCTAACTAATAGGATAAATGAGGCAGAAGAGAGAATCAGTGATATAGAGGACCAAATGATGGAAAATAAAGAAGCTGAGAAAAAGAAAGATAAACAACTACTGGATCAAAGGGCAGAATTTGAGAGATAAGTGATACCATAAGAAGAAACAACATTAGAATAATTGGGATCCCAGAAGAAGAAGAAAGCGAGAGAGGGGCAGAAGGTATACTGGAGCAAATTATAACAGAGAACTTTCCTAATTTGGGGAAGGAAACAGGCATCAAAATCCAGGAGGCACAGAGAACCCCTCTCAAAATCAATAAAAATAGGTCAACACCCCAACATCTAATATTAAAACTTATGAGTCCCAGAGACAAAGAGAAAATCCTGAAAGCAGCTCAGGAGAAGAGATATGTAACCTACAATGGTAGAAACATTAGACTGGCGACAGACTTATCCACAGAGACCTGGCAGGCCAGAAAGGACTGGCAGGATATATTCAGAGCACTAA
>NW_023270279.1:0-11290 GCF_011800145.1 Mirounga leonina
GCTTTTATGATACTGAGGTATGTTCCCTCTATCCCTATACTCTGAAGAGTTTTGATCAAGAAAGGATGCAGTACTTTGTCAAATGCTTTTTCTGCATCTATTGAGAGGATCATATGGTTCTTGTTCTTTCTTTTATTGATGTATTGTATCACACTGATTGATTTGCGGAATTTGAACCAAACTTGCAGCCCAGGGATAAATCCCACTTGGTCGTGGTGAATAATCCTTTTAATGTACTGTTGGATCCTATTGGCTAGTATTTTGGTGAGAATTTTTGCATCCATGTTCATCAGGGATATTGGTCTGTAATTCTCCTTTTTGATGGGGTCTTTGTCTGGTTTTGGGATCAAGGTAATGCTGGCCTCATAAAATGAGTTTGGAAGTTTTCCTTCCATTTCTATTTTTTGGAACAGTTTCAGAAGAATAGGTATTAATTCTTCTTGAAATGTTTGGTAGAATTCCCCTGGGAAGCCATCTGGCCCTGGGCTTTTGTTTGTTGGGAGATTTCTGATTACTGCTTCAATTTCCTTAGTGTTTATAGGTCTGTTCAGGTTTTCTATCTCTTCCTAATTCAGTTTTGGTAGTTGATATATCTCTAGGAATGCATCCATTTCTTCCAGATTATCTAATTTGCTGGCACATAGTTGCTCATAATATGTTCTTATAATTGTTTGTATTTCTTTCATGTTGGTTATGATCTCTCCTCTTTCATTCATGATTTTGTTGATTTGGGTCCTTTCTCTTTTCTTTTTGATAAGTCTGGCCAGGGGTTTATCAATCTTGATAATTCTTTCAAAGAACCAGCTCCTTGTTTCATTGATCTGTTCTACTGTTCTTTTAGTTTCTATTTCATTGATTTCTGCTCTGATCTTTATTATTTCTCTTCTCCTGCTGGGTTTAGGCTTTATTTGCTGTTCTTTCTCCAGCTCCTTTAGGTGTAGGGTTAGGTTGTGTACTTGAGACCTTTCTTGTTTCTTGAGAAAGGCTTGTATTGCTATATACTTTCCTCTTAGGACTGCCTTTGCTGTATCCCAAAGATTTTGAACAGCTGTGTTTTCATTTTCATTGGTTTCCATGAATTTTTTAAATTCTTCTTTAATTTCCTGGTTGACCCATTCATTCTTCAGTAGGATGCTCTTTAGCCTCCATGTATCTGAGTTCTTTCCGACTTTCCTCTTGTGATTGAGTTCTAGTTTCAAAGCATTGTGGTCTGAAAATAGGCAGGGAATGATCCCAATCTTTTGGTACCAGTTGAGACCTGATTTATGACCTAGGATGTGATCTATTCTGGAGAATGTTCCATGGGCACTAGAGAAGAACGTGTATTCTGTTGCTTTGGGATGGAATGTTCTGAATAGATCTGTGAAGTCCATTTGGTCCAGTGTGTCATTTAAAGTCTTTATTTCCTTGTTGATCTTTTGCTTAGACGATCTGTCCATTTCAGTGAGGGGGATGTTAAAGCCCCCCACTATTATTGTATTGTTGTTGATGTGTTTCTTTGCTTTTGTTATTAATTGCCTTATATAATTGGCTGCTCCCATGTTAGGGGCATAGATATTTACAATTGTTAGATCTTCTTGTTGGATAGATCCTTTAAGTATGATATAGTGTCCTTCCTCATCTCTTATTACAGTCTTTGGTTTAAAATCTAATTTGTCTGATATAAGGATTGCCACCCCAGCTTTCTTTTGGTGTCCATTAGCATGGTAAATGGTTTTCCACCCCCTCACTTTCAATCTGGGGGTGTCTTTGGGTCTAAAATGAGTCTCTTGCAGACAGCATATCGATGGGTCTTGTTTTTTTATCCAATCTGAGCCTGTGTCTTTTGATTGGGGCATTTAGCCCATTTACATTCAGGGTAACTATTGAAAAATATGAATTTAGTGCCATTGTATTGCCTGTAAGGTGACTGTTACTGTATATTGTCTGTGTTCCTTTCTGGTCTATGTTGCTTTTAGGCTCTCTTTGCTTAGAGGACCCCTTTTAATATTTCTTGTAGGGCTGGTTTCGTGTTTGCAAATTCCTTTAGTTTTTGTTTGTCCTGGAAGCTTTTTATCTCTCCTTCAATTTTCAGTGACAGCCTAGCTGGATATAGTATTCTTGGCTGCATATTTTTCTCATTTAGTGCTCTGAATATATCCTGCCAGTCCTTTCTGGCCTGCCAGGTCTCTGTGGATAGGTCTGTTGCCAATCTAATGTTTCTACCATTGTAGGTTACATATCTCTTCTCCTGAGCTGCTTTCAGGATTTTCTCTTTGTCTCTGAGACTCGTAAGTTTTACTATTAGATATCAGGGTATTGAACTATTTTCATTGATTTTGAGAGGGGTTCTCTGTGCCTCCTGGATTTTGATGTCTGTTTCCTTCCCCAAATTAGGGAAGTTCTCTGCTATAATTTGCTCCAATATACCTTTGGCCCCTCTCTCTCTTTCTTCTTCTTCTGGGATCCCAATTATTCTAATGTTGTTTCATCTTATGGTATCACTTATCTCTCGAATTCTGCCCTCGTGATCTAGTAGTCGTTCATCTCTCTTTTTCTCAGCTTCTTTATTTTCCATCATTTGGTCTTCTATATCACTGATTCTCTCTTCTGCCTCATTTATCCTAGCAGTTAGCGCCCCCATTTTTTATTGCACCTCATTAATAGCCTTTTTGATTTCTACTTGGTTAGATTTTAGTTCTTTTATTTCTCCAGAAAGGGCTTCTCTAATAACTTCCATGTTTTTTTCAAGCCCAGCTAGTATCTTTAAAATCATCATTCTGAACTCTAGTTCTGACATCGTACTAATGTCTGTATTGAGTAGGTCCCTGGCAGTCGGTACTGCCTCTTGTTCTTTTTGTTAAGGTGATTTTTTCCGTCTTGTCATTTTGTCCAGAGGGTAATAGATGAATGAGAGAACAAAATGCTAACAGGGTACCAATGTCCCCAGAAAATATACTCTAAACAAATCAGAAAAGACCTGAAACTGAAGGAAAAGAAAGGGAAAGAAAGAAAAAAGAAAAAGAAAAAGATAAAAGCAAAAAAAACAAAACAAAAAAACCCCAATATGATCAAATATAATCAGACTGGTGCATAGATCAGTGCCACACACTAGATTTTGGGTGTATTTTGGTCTGTTAGAAGAAAGTGCCTCCCGAAATTTTAAAGAAAGAAAAACATATATGTATAAAAATAAGGATTAATATGATGAAGGGATGGAATATGACTGTAAAGATGAAAAGTATAAAAGATTTTATAAAAGGAATTGATAAGAAGTTGGTTGAAAAAAGAAAGAAGCAGATTTTTTAAAAAAAGAAAAAAACAAAAGGGAGAGAATGTGATCAGGCAGGAGACTCGAACAAAGCCATACACTATAGATTTAGGGTATATTTTGATCTGTTAGAAGAAACTGTATCTCAAAATTTTAAAGGGAGAACAACTTATATATATATACCAAAAATAAGGGTAACTACTATGAAAGGATAGAATATGGCCCTAAAAATGAAAACTAAAAAATATTTTTTTACATAAGGGATTGATAAGATGTTGGTTGAAAAAGGGAAAAAGAAAAATTCAAAAAAAAAAAAAAGACAGTTAAAAAAAATTAACTTTGAAAGACTAAAGAATCATGGTAAAAAAGCCATGGATTCTTTTTTTTTTTTTTTTTTTAAGATTTTTTTATTTATTTGACAGAGAAAGACACAGCAAGAGAGGGAACACAAACGGGGAGTGGGAGAGGGAGAAGCAGACTCCCTGCCGAGCAGGGAGCCCGATGCGGGACTCGATCCAGGGACTCCAGGATCATGACCTGAGCCGAAGGCAGTCAAAGCCATGGATTCTATGTGCAGTATTCCCCTAGCGCTGGAGTTCTGCCATTCTCATTGATCGGTAAACTTGGTCTTGGCTGGCTGTTCTTGCTGATCTTCTGGGGAGGGGCCTGTTGCCATGGTTCCCAAATGTCTTTGCTGGAGGTGGAATTGCCTCACCCTTGCCCGGTCCAGACTAAGTAATCTGCTGGGGTTTACTCTCGGGAGCTTTTGTTCCCTGCAAGCTTTCCGTACAGCTTTGGAGGACGAGAGTGAAATGGTGGCCTCCCAATCTTTGCCCGGGAGGAGCCGAGAACTCGGGGTCCCACTCCTCAGTGCGCCCCCCAAAAAAAGCAGTCAATCATGTCTCCCCAGTCTCCAGCCGCACTCCGTGCTCACCCGGCCTGTGACCGAGCATTTCTATCTCTGGCACACGACCCCGTGTGGAGTCTCCAAACCCAGCAGATCCCTGCAGTGCACTCCCGCGCCACTCCTCCTGGGGGAGAAAGGGGAGTCTCCCCGGATCTGTCACTTGTTGGGTCCCTGCTGGAGGAGCAGGGGCCCAACTCTGCCACGGATCACGGTTTATGGCAACCCCGAGCTGAGAGCCTGCTCCTCGGCTCCGTCTCTGCAGCTGGCTTTCCTGCTCCGATACCTGGGAGCTCTGCCGCACTCAGGCACCCCCGGTCTTTCTGTGACCCTGAGGGTCCTGAGACCATACTGTCCCAGCGGGACTTCCACCCCCCACTTAGCCACTGGAGCGACGTCCCTCAGCGGAGCCGACTTCTAAAAGTTCCGATTTTGTGCTCCACTGCCCTGTCACTTGCCAGTATCAGCCGCCAGAGGCCCCCTCCCCTGCCGTCTATCCTCCCGAATATCGCCTCGGATTCACTTCTCCGCACTTCTTACCTTCCAGAAAGTGGTCGCTTTGCTGTTCAGAGAGTTGTTGCTATTCTTTTCTTTTATTTCCTGTTGAGTTCGTATGTGTTCAGAATGGTTTGATCCCTATCCAGCTGTATTCCTGGGACCAGACGAAATCCAGGTCTCCTACTCCTCCGCCATCTTGCTCCGCCCTCCCCCAAACCTAGGAATTTAAATACCTTTAAAATACATACTGATTACATTGGCCCTACAGAGAGAGAGATCAGTAAGTTCAAAGCAAATTTTAAATGCAGTGTCTGTTCTATGCAGACCTGTAGGTGTTTATTGGAACTCAGGCTGGTTTTAAAATTTAAATGGAAGAATAATGCCATGGGTTGGAGGGACAGAAACACTCATACGCTTTGGTGGGAGTATGATTTGGTTCAGCCGTTACAGAACTGATTTTGCATGATCTCTTAAAATTACAGCCAGCAGAACTGCCTGTAACATGTGCAGCAAAGAATGTTCCCAACAGTGTTATTGTTAATAATCCCAAATGTAAACAACTGAGTGACCGCAAACAGTGAAATAGATTGTGGAAGTCCTAAAACAGAATTCTATGGAGCAAGGAAAGGGAATGAAATAGGGTTACATAGAATATGTTATATGAAACTCATAAACATTAACACGAACAAAAGAAACAGGATACAAAAGGAAACACACCGAAGGGCTCCATGTATATAAGTTCAAAACAGGCACACTGTGTGTAGCAGGTGCTTGAGCAGGCCTCTGGGGTGCTGGTAACGGTCTAGTTCTCAGATGGTCCTTGGATATATTCACTTTGTGATAATTCATCAAGATGTCCACTTACGATTTGTGTGCTTTTATCTCTAAATACTATACTCTAAAAAAATATTTCTGCTTCTGTATCTACAAATACAACCATAGGACATAACGTTTAAATGGCAAAGGTCTTGCAAGCACAGTATAGAAAGAATTGCTACAAACAGAAAATGCAGAAAGTTGGCAAAATAAATAAAGAGGGGTTTCACAACGGAGTGATGAGCAGGCATGTAGTTCCTAAACAGTGGTATAGCAGGAGTGTGAGGACTTCTCACCCTTCCGTGGTCTTGGCCGGAAAGAAGGCAACCATTCCATGGATTTAGACAGCGTATTTCTCCAGGCATAGCACACAGCATGAGCTTCTTGTTGGAACTGTTCTCTTTCCGTTCTGTTCAAGTCCGACGATGAGAGCTAAGCGTGGAGCTAAGTGATGCAGAACACACGGGACAACCACATCACAGCTGAGGAACCCTTGACTTTGCCAACCCCCAATCTTAGTGGCTGCTGGGAAACCCACCCATGCTCCCCTCTAGAGAAAGAGACATTTTCTTCCTTACCCTGAAATGTAAGCAAATCTCTGTGGAGAATTTTTGTTCTCTATTTTTAATTTAAAAATAAATTATGATTGTTTCTGGTCTAATCAAACTAAATAAAGCCATTTTACTTATCTATTTTTTCTTTTTAAAACTTTTTAAGAAGATTTTATTTATTTATTTGTAAGACACAGAGAGAGAAAGCACAAGCAGGGGGAGCAGGAGAGGGAGAAGCAGGCTCCCCGCCGAGCAAGGAGCCCAATGCAGGACTCCATCCCAGGACGCTGGGATCATGACCTGAGCCGAAGGCAGACGTTTAACCAACTGAGCCAGTCAGGCACCCCTACTTATGTATTCCTCAACTGACTTTTATTCTATACATTTGTAATTCATGGTAGACAAAGATGACCTCTCTCACACTGTTGTCTCCCATTTCTGGTCTAAAGAAATTTGTATTGCTGTAAATATTCACAGGTTAATTAATTGTCCCACATTTGGGTGGTTATGGTTTTAGTTCAGAGGTGTTAAAGTTCTCAACGTTAAGAAGGTTAAGAAGGTTGAGAAAGCAGGGCTGAATTTTTACCCTTATAAATGAAAAATATGTGTGTTATCAGTTTTTCCAGCTGATATAAAAGAGGATGTGAAATATTTCCTTAAATTAATAGTTGACTAAACCTCATTTGGTTAAGAAAATATTTAACTTATGAGACTTTGTTTATCCTTCATTTGCCCAATTGCCATTCTCCTGGTATAAAAGGGATGGGAAATTACAAAAAGTAGTTCAATTCTGGAGGCCAAAGCTATAGTTTTTCTTGTCCCTTGAAATTCTCACCCAGAGTTACAAAGCCCTATGTGGCAAATTCAGTGGGACTCAGTAGCTGATGCTTCCCCTTGTCTTCAGGAATTTCTCAGTGTTTGGAAAAGAGGATTCCTTAATTTGAGGCTGAACTTGTATTTATAAATAACTGGGAGATAGCAAGACATGGAAAGTAAATTGCATAAGGATGAGGAGGCTTGTGGAGAAGTTTAAGGATGATTAAACCTCTTTCATCTTTAAAATATAGGGAGCTCAATATGATATACAAAATCTGTCACATTTTTCTACAGTTTAACAAGAGTGTTTGTAAACTATTGCAAGGCAGATTTACATATGAGATTTATTTCCCGGTCAAGAAGTCAGATTGGAGTCTCCTCCGATCTGTTCCTCCTCTCCTGAGTCCCACGGAACCAAGTCCTGGAAGGTGAGACAAGGGGATGGAGGGCAGGCAGTCAGGCAGACTTTGGGAAGGGAATGCTGCTTGCTTTCAAACAAAAGAAGGAAGGAGGGGAGCAGAGGAAAGGTAAGCAATCTCCTTGAATTGAACATACCCAAAGACTTGAATTAAATGTCACACCTTTATAAACCCTTAATGCTAATATAAGGAGCCATTGTCTCTTTTGGGATTACAAAAGGGTTTTTTTCCCCCCTCATAAATTTGCACAAAATAATACACATGCTATTAAGTCCACATATTCATTCAAGCATTTGGATTATAGTTAAGCACATGGTTTAGACCCTTGAGAGCAAGGTACAATTTTACACATTGTTAAGAAAAGAAATAAGAGGTCCAAAATGGAGTCACTTGTGCTGCACCCCATGCCAGCAAAGCAAGACTTAATACCTGTCCTAATTAATACCTGATCAGCACTAGTGAGAGCATCTGCCTGATAGACCCCTGCCCTTACCCTAAAGGAAGGGGATGTGGCCTGAAATAATCCTTGTGATTATGACTTCCTTGTCCCTGCCCCCCTCCTGCTTATAAAAACATCCATTTTGTTCAACTGCTCAGAGCTCCTTTCTACTTGCTAGATGAGGTGACGCCCTGTCTGTGAATCATTGAATAAAGCAAATTGTAATCTTCAAATGTACTCAGTTGAATTTTGTTTTTTAACAACATCCATAATTTTTCTGTCACGTTTTCCGCAAAAAGAAAATCTCTGACAAATGGTCACACTTTCCTGAAGTGTGAAGAAAGAGAGGTGTGTGACTACTCCCTGATGTCCTGAGTTGGCGGACCTGAAGATTTTGCCTCTCCTGTGGAGCCTGGGGACTGAGACCATGACCAAGCCCTGAGACAACATGACTTGTGCAGCCAGCGAGAAAGTTGGATCAAGGGTTCAGAGGACCATCCCACCTATGCTAACCTGTTAGACACAGTTAACCAGATTCCTCTACCTCATTCTCTGAGTTCCTGACGAATTTTCTGGAAGAAGAATGAGGTAGAAAAGAAACTAATCTTGACCGAGTGTCTAGCTAGGTGCTTTACGCAGGTAGTGCCTTGTATGCAAAGCTGTGCGGTAGGATGTATATGGTCCACTTTGCATGCATCCATCATTGCCTCCCCACCCAGACTCCCCTTTCTTTTGGAGATGCTGGACTGGCCATTGGCCCCAGAGCTGATAGCACCCCCAGCCCTCACTGGGTCAGGGCAGACCCCTGGCTCAAGCTAGGTCAATCAGATTTTCTCTCCAGGGAGTTCTGGAACATGGGTAGGAGAAAAGGAGTCAGTTAGCTGGGGGAACAGAGCTGCAACGTCCTGTGTGGTCACAGCCCAAGCTTTCACAGACTAAAGCCAGACATTGTGAAAGCTACAAGTGAGCCAAGAGACAGCTGGCAGACCGAAGAGCAGACAAGGAATTCTACTGCTGTGCAGAAAGCAGGAACTCTGATTTTCTTGTGCATGTGGTGTGATACCATTTCCTCACCTAGAGGCCTGAGGGAGTATCTACTGAATAAAGAAGTGAAACCACCTTCTATTTATGTTAAGCAAGTGCCTTGTGTTCATAGTATAAAAGAATATATGTCCCAAACCCAGTCTGGGAAGGAATCTAATTCTGTATGATGTAATTCCCAATCTTCTTCTGGAAAGAAATTAGCATTCTTGATTTCAAAAAAAATTAAAACAATTTCATGATAAACTTTAATATTTTAAGATTTTATTTATTTGAGAGAGCACAAATGTGTATGCACAAGTGTGTGGGTGGTGGCAGAGGGACAAGCAGACTCTCCACTGAGCACAGAGCCTGATGCTGGGCTTGCTCCCAGGACCCTGAGATCATGACCTGAGCGAAAACCAAGAGTCAGATGCTCAACTGACTGAGCCACCCAGACGCCCCATAAGATAAACTTCTCAGAAACCTGTCACCCACCCACTCAGTCAAGTGAGACAGAGGTGATCTTTCATCAAACATCCTTTTCTTATAATATCTGGTCTAATCATCTAACCATTCAAGATTGCACTAAGTCTCATACTTAAATTGCCTGAAAAGTTTGCTTTAGCAAGAGCCATCAGTCATGCTCTAAGGCAGTGGTGGTCAAAACGTGGTCTCACCTGGGACCTTGCTAGAAATGCAAATTCTCAAGTCCAACCCAGACCTACTAAATAGGAAACTCTGGGGACTGGGGTCCAGGTGATGCTGATCCATGGGAAATTTAAGAACCACTGCCCTGAGGGCTCTGAAGCTCCTAATGGTGGTTGTTGGATACCTTTAAGAACCACCTTTGGGCTGGGTTATGTGGGAGTGGAGAGAACCTAACCACAAACCACCCTTCCACATTCTTCTTGGTTCAAAGTGGCCTCATTCCAAAGAATCAATTATCCTAAAGATGGGGGCTTAGAAAGTGACCCAGTGAAAAGCCCACCTACTGTTTACACTGTAAACTGTGGGATTTTGTTTAGGGAGCATGACCAGTTGCTCTTCATCTGGCCCCATGGGAACCCCAAGCTGTTGGTGAGCCCTGGCTTCCCCACTGAAGAGGAGGTTGATGAGTAGGCCCTGCTGAGTTCCCCTTACATGAAACATGCCCAAACAAGTCAGCAAAACTCTGATTTGCTTGCAGTTATTAGCCACAGTGATCTCCCTCTGACACATTTAGCTTGGGGATAATGTCATGTTCCCAAACAGGAGAACTTAAATTTGACAGAGGGCAAGATAATGTCATGTTCCCAAACAGGAGAACTTAAACTTGACAGAGGGCAAGAGCTACTATCTTTCTTTAAAATGATGAGCAGGGACCGAACCTTAATAATTGGGGGAACACAAATTTGGAAAAGACAAAAATGGTCACCTCCTTTCTAGATTACTCACCAGCCCTCTCCTACCTGCATCCAGGGGAAGTTGTTTATTCTTTCCTTCGTGTCCCACAGCAGCACCCATCTCCCCTAACACATCAGCATACATCATCCTTGCTTATATATTGGCTCCTTAAAAAGACTCTTTGAGGGCCAAAGCAATGATTAGTCATTTTTGTGTTCTCTTATGTTTGGCAAAATTTATATGCTAAATGAATGAGCCTTAATTAGGGCTGACTCAGATGTTTGGGTGGGAAATAGAATCAACCAGCAGATTCTAAGACTCATTCAGTCAAACCTTCCTGACTATACAGATTTCTGTTGGATGCACACTTGTGCCCCCACCCACATCCACCCACACACACATAAACATACATCTTGATGGTGATTTCAGGTCAGTTAAGATTTCCTTTCAGTTAAAATTGCTTCAAGTGGCAGTCATAGCTAATTGCAACAGTCCATCCAAATAGAATTAGCAAAGGAAGGTGTGCACTATGCATGTGTAGGGTCATTTCTGTTCCCATCACTCAACCAAAGAAAAATCTTGAGAATTCAAACTGCATTTTTTCAATCTTATCAGTTCATTAGGGGCTGCGCAGAAGTGTACCTTTGTGTCCTCAGCGAACAAGGGTTTGCTAAGGAAAGGAGGAGTGTCAATAGGATTGGACACTGTTTTCTTAGCTGAGTGCCCCGGCACCATTCAGGGACTTGGGGGGCCAGTTACGTATAAACAGTGTAATTGCAGGGATAGCAGGAGCTGGCACAAATTAAGCTGGTGCTCAGTATGCTAATTAAAATTCTCCATAATCCAAGGAGGTTGTTTGGAAAGAGAATTTAGACTTGGAGAGAATTGAAACTGGTGAGGTTAAGTGACTTGCTGCAAGGTCACATAGCTAATTAATTGGAACTTGTCTGTGTGTTTTGAATGTACAAAAAGTTTGACATACAATATCTCATTTAATTCTCACAACAACTCTTGGGGGAGTATTTTATCACTATTATTGTCATGCTTTTGGTGGACAAAGGAAGCTCCATGGAGAGAAGTTAAGCCACAATTTGCCCAGATTCACTCAGCTAGCAAGATCCCCTGTGGTCCTGCTATTCAACATAGTATTAGAAGTCCTAGCCACAGCAATCAGACAACAAAAAGAAATCA
>NW_023270280.1:0-11291 GCF_011800145.1 Mirounga leonina
TGATTTCTTTTTGTTGTCTGATTGCTGTGGCTAGGACTTCTAATACTATGTTGAATAGCAGGACCACAGGGGATCTTGCTAGCTGAGTGAATCTGGGCAAATTGTGGCTTAACTTCTCTCCATGGAGCTTCCTTTGTCCACCAAAAGCATGACAATAATAGTGATAAAATACTCCCCCAAGAGTTGTTGTGAGAATTAAATGAGATATTGTATGTCAAACTTTTTGTACATTCAAAACACACAGACAAGTTCCAATTAATTAGCTATGTGACCTTGCAGCAAGTCACTTAACCTCACCAGTTTCAATTCTCTCCAAGTCTAAATTCTCTTTCCAAACAACCTCCTTGGATTATGGAGAATTTTAATTAGCATACTGAGCACCAGCTTAATTTGTGCCAGCTCCTGCTATCCCTGCAATTACACTGTTTATACGTAACTGGCCCCCCAAGTCCCTGAATGGTGCCGGGGCACTCAGCTAAGAAAACAGTGTCCAATCCTATTGACACTCCTCCTTTCCTTAGCAAACCCTTGTTCGCTGAGGACACAAAGGTACACTTCTGCGCAGCCCCTAATGAACTGATAAGATTGAAAAAATGCAGTTTGAATTCTCAAGATTTTTCTTTGGTTGAGTGATGGGAACAGAAATGACCCTACACATGCATAGTGCACACCTTCCTTTGCTAATTCTATTTGGATGGACTGTTGCAATTAGCTATGACTGCCACTTGAAGCAATTTTAACTGAAAGGAAATCTTAACTGACCTGAAATCACCATCAAGATGTATGTTTATGTGTGTGTGGGTGGATGTGGGTGGGGGCACAAGTGTGCATCCAACAGAAATCTGTATAGTCAGGAAGGTTTGACTGAATGAGTCTTAGAATCTGCTGGTTGATTCTATTTCCCACCCAAACATCTGAGTCAGCCCTAATTAAGGCTCATTCATTTAGCATATAAATTTTGCCAAACATAAGAGAACACAAAAATGACTAATCATTGCTTTGGCCCTCAAAGAGTCTTTTTAAGGAGCCAATATATAAGCAAGGATGATGTATGCTGATGTGTTAGGGGAGATGGGTGCTGCTGTGGGACACGAAGGAAAGAATAAACAACTTCCCCTGGATGCAGGTAGGAGAGGGCTGGTGAGTAATCTAGAAAGGAGGTGACCATTTTTGTCTTTTCCAAATTTGTGTTCCCCCAATTATTAAGGTTCGGTCCCTGCTCATCATTTTAAAGAAAGATAGTAGCTCTTGCCCTCTGTCAAGTTTAAGTTCTCCTGTTTGGGAACATGACATTATCTTGCCCTCTGTCAAATTTAAGTTCTCCTGTTTGGGAACATGACATTATCCCCAAGCTAAATGTGTCAGAGGGAGATCACTGTGGCTAATAACTGCAAGCAAATCAGAGTTTTGCTGACTTGTTTGGGCATGTTTCATGTAAGGGGAACTCAGCAGGGCCTACTCATCAACCTCCTCTTCAGTGGGGAAGCCAGGGCTCACCAACAGCTTGGGGTTCCCATGGGGCCAGATGAAGAGCAACTGGTCATGCTCCCTAAACAAAATCCCACAGTTTACAGTGTAAACAGTAGGTGGGCTTTTCACTGGGTCACTTTCTAAGCCCCCATCTTTAGGATAATTGATTCTTTGGAATGAGGCCACTTTGAACCAAGAAGAATGTGGAAGGGTGGTTTGTGGTTAGGTTCTCTCCACTCCCACATAACCCAGCCCAAAGGTGGTTCTTAAAGGTATCCAACAACCACCATTAGGAGCTTCAGAGCCCTCAGGGCAGTGGTTCTTAAATTTCCCATGGATCAGCATCACCTGGACCCCAGTCCCCAGAGTTTCCTATTTAGTAGGTCTGGGTTGGACTTGAGAATTTGCATTTCTAGCAAGGTCCCAGGTGAGACCACGTTTTGACCACCACTGCCTTAGAGCATGACTGATGGCTCTTGCTAAAGCAAACTTTTCAGGCAATTTAAGTATGAGACTTAGTGCAATCTTGAATGGTTAGATGATTAGACCAGATATTATAAGAAAAGGATGTTTGATGAAAGATCACCTCTGTCTCACTTGACTGAGTGGGTGGGTGACAGGTTTCTGAGAAGTTTATCTTATGGGGCGTCTGGGTGGCTCAGTCAGTTGAGCATCTGACTCTTGGTTTTCGCTCAGGTCATGATCTCAGGGTCCTGGGAGCAAGCCCAGCATCAGGCTCTGTGCTCAGTGGAGAGTCTGCTTGTCCCTCTGCCACCACCCACACACTTGTGCATACACATTTGTGCTCTCTCAAATAAATAAAATCTTAAAATATTAAAGTTTATCATGAAATTGTTTTAATTTTTTTTGAAATCAAGAATGCTAATTTCTTTCCAGAAGAAGATTGGGAATTACATCATACAGAATTAGATTCCTTCCCAGACTGGGTTTGGGACATATATTCTTTTATACTATGAACACAAGGCACTTGCTTAACATAAATAGAAGGTGGTTTCACTTCTTTATTCAGTAGATACTCCCTCAGGCCTCTAGGTGAGGAAATGGTATCACACCACATGCACAAGAAAATCAGAGTTCCTGCTTTCTGCACAGCAGTAGAATTCCTTGTCTGCTCTTCGGTCTGCCAGCTGTCTCTTGGCTCACTTGTAGCTTTCACAATGTCTGGCTTTAGTCTGTGAAAGCTTGGGCTGTGACCACACAGGACGTTGCAGCTCTGTTCCCCCAGCTAACTGACTCCTTTTCTCCTACCCATGTTCCAGAACTCCCTGGAGAGAAAATCTGATTGACCTAGCTTGAGCCAGGGGTCTGCCCTGACCCAGTGAGGGCTGGGGGTGCTATCAGCTCTGGGGCCAATGGCCAGTCCAGCATCTCCAAAAGAAAGGGGAGTCTGGGTGGGGAGGCAATGATGGATGCATGCAAAGTGGACCATATACATCCTACCGCACAGCTTTGCATACAAGGCACTACCTGCGTAAAGCACCTAGCTAGACACTCGGTCAAGATTAGTTTCTTTTCTACCTCATTCTTCTTCCAGAAAATTCGTCAGGAACTCAGAGAATGAGGTAGAGGAATCTGGTTAACTGTGTCTAACAGGTTAGCATAGGTGGGATGGTCCTCTGAACCCTTGATCCAACTTTCTCGCTGGCTGCACAAGTCATGTTGTCTCAGGGCTTGGTCATGGTCTCAGTCCCCAGGCTCCACAGGAGAGGCAAAATCTTCAGGTCCGCCAACTCAGGACATCAGGGAGTAGTCACACACCTCTCTTTCTTCACACTTCAGGAAAGTGTGACCATTTGTCAGAGATTTTCTTTTTGCGGAAAACGTGACAGAAAAATTATGGATGTTGTTAAAAAACAAAATTCAACTGAGTACATTTGAAGATTACAATTTGCTTTATTCAATGATTCACAGACAGGGCGTCACCTCATCTAGCAAGTAGAAAGGAGCTCTGAGCAGTTGAACAAAATGGATGTTTTTATAAGCAGGAGGGGGGCAGGGACAAGGAAGTCATAATCACAAGGATTATTTCAGGCCACATCCCCTTCCTTTAGGGTAAGGGCAGGGGTCTATCAGGCAGATGCTCTCACTAGTGCTGATCAGGTATTAATTAGGACAGGTATTAAGTCTTGCTTTGCTGGCATGGGGTGCAGCACAAGTGACTCCATTTTGGACCTCTTATTTCTTTTCTTAACAATGTGTAAAATTGTACCTTGCTCTCAAGGGTCTAAACCATGTGCTTAACTATAATCCAAATGCTTGAATGAATATGTGGACTTAATAGCATGTGTATTATTTTGTGCAAATTTATGAGGGGGGAAAAAAACCCTTTTGTAATCCCAAAAGAGACAATGGCTCCTTATATTAGCATTAAGGGTTTATAAAGGTGTGACATTTAATTCAAGTCTTTGGGTATGTTCAATTCAAGGAGATTGCTTACCTTTCCTCTGCTCCCCTCCTTCCTTCTTTTGTTTGAAAGCAAGCAGCATTCCCTTCCCAAAGTCTGCCTGACTGCCTGCCCTCCATCCCCTTGTCTCACCTTCCAGGACTTGGTTCCGTGGGACTCAGGAGAGGAGGAACAGATCGGAGGAGACTCCAATCTGACTTCTTGACCGGGAAATAAATCTCATATGTAAATCTGCCTTGCAATAGTTTACAAACACTCTTGTTAAACTGTAGAAAAATGTGACAGATTTTGTATATCATATTGAGCTCCCTATATTTTAAAGATGAAAGAGGTTTAATCATCCTTAAACTTCTCCACAAGCCTCCTCATCCTTATGCAATTTACTTTCCATGTCTTGCTATCTCCCAGTTATTTATAAATACAAGTTCAGCCTCAAATTAAGGAATCCTCTTTTCCAAACACTGAGAAATTCCTGAAGACAAGGGGAAGCATCAGCTACTGAGTCCCACTGAATTTGCCACATAGGGCTTTGTAACTCTGGGTGAGAATTTCAAGGGACAAGAAAAACTATAGCTTTGGCCTCCAGAATTGAACTACTTTTTGTAATTTCCCATCCCTTTTATACCAGGAGAATGGCAATTGGGCAAATGAAGGATAAACAAAGTCTCATAAGTTAAATATTTTCTTAACCAAATGAGGTTTAGTCAACTATTAATTTAAGGAAATATTTCACATCCTCTTTTATATCAGCTGGAAAAACTGATAACACACATATTTTTCATTTATAAGGGTAAAAATTCAGCCCTGCTTTCTCAACCTTCTTAACCTTCTTAACGTTGAGAACTTTAACACCTCTGAACTAAAACCATAACCACCCAAATGTGGGACAATTAATTAACCTGTGAATATTTACAGCAATACAAATTTCTTTAGACCAGAAATGGGAGACAACAGTGTGAGAGAGGTCATCTTTGTCTACCATGAATTACAAATGTATAGAATAAAAGTCAGTTGAGGAATACATAAGTAGGGGTGCCTGACTGGCTCAGTTGGTTAAACGTCTGCCTTCGGCTCAGGTCATGATCCCAGCGTCCTGGGATGGAGTCCTGCATTGGGCTCCTTGCTCGGCGGGGAGCCTGCTTCTCCCTCTCCTGCTCCCCCTGCTTGTGCTTTCTCTCTCTGTGTCTTACAAATAAATAAATAAAATCTTCTTAAAAAGTTTTAAAAAGAAAAAATAGATAAGTAAAATGGCTTTATTTAGTTTGATTAGACCAGAAACAATCATAATTTATTTTTAAATTAAAAATAGAGAACAAAAATTCTCCACAGAGATTTGCTTACATTTCAGGGTAAGGAAGAAAATGTCTCTTTCTCTAGAGGGGAGCATGGGTGGGTTTCCCAGCAGCCACTAAGATTGGGGGTTGGCAAAGTCAAGGGTTCCTCAGCTGTGATGTGGTTGTCCCGTGTGTTCTGCATCACTTAGCTCCACGCTTAGCTCTCATCGTCGGACTTGAACAGAACGGAAAGAGAACAGTTCCAACAAGAAGCTCATGCTGTGTGCTATGCCTGGAGAAATACGCTGTCTAAATCCATGGAATGGTTGCCTTCTTTCCGGCCAAGACCACGGAAGGGTGAGAAGTCCTCACACTCCTGCTATACCACTGTTTAGGAACTACATGCCTGCTCATCACTCCGTTGTGAAACCCCTCTTTATTTATTTTGCCAACTTTCTGCATTTTCTGTTTGTAGCAATTCTTTCTATACTGTGCTTGCAAGACCTTTGCCATTTAAACGTTATGTCCTATGGTTGTATTTGTAGATACAGAAGCAGAAATATTTTTTTAGAGTATAGTATTTAGAGATAAAAGCACACAAATCGTAAGTGGACATCTTGATGAATTATCACAAAGTGAATATATCCAAGGACCATCTGAGAACTAGACCGTTACCAGCACCCCAGAGGCCTGCTCAAGCACCTGCTACACACAGTGTGCCTGTTTTGAACTTATATACATGGAGCCCTTCGGTGTGTTTCCTTTTGTATCCTGTTTCTTTTGTTCGTGTTAATGTTTATGAGTTTCATATAACATATTCTATGTAACCCTATTTCATTCCCTTTCCTTGCTCCATAGAATTCTGTTTTAGGACTTCCACAATCTATTTCACTGTTTGCGGTCACTCAGTTGTTTACATTTGGGATTATTAACAATAACACTGTTGGGAACATTCTTTGCTGCACATGTTACAGGCAGTTCTGCTGGCTGTAATTTTAAGAGATCATGCAAAATCAGTTCTGTAACGGCTGAACCAAATCATACTCCCACCAAAGCGTATGAGTGTTTCTGTCCCTCCAACCCATGGCATTATTCTTCCATTTAAATTTTAAAACCAGCCTGAGTTCCAATAAACACCTACAGGTCTGCATAGAACAGACACTGCATTTAAAATTTGCTTTGAACTTACTGATCTCTCTCTCTGTAGGGCCAATGTAATCAGTATGTATTTTAAAGGTATTTAAATTCCTAGGTTTGGGGGAGGGCGGAGCAAGATGGCGGAGGAGTAGGAGACCTGGATTTCGTCTGGTCCCAGGAATACAGCTGGATAGGGATCAAACCATTCTGAACACATACGAACTCAACAGGAAATAAAAGAAAAGAATAGCAACAACTCTCTGAACAGCAAAGCGACCACTTTCTGGAAGGTAAGAAGTGCGGAGAAGTGAATCCGAGGCGATATTCGGGAGGATAGACGGCAGGGGAGGGGGCCTCTGGCGGCTGATACTGGCAAGTGACAGGGCAGTGGAGCACAAAATCGGAACTTTTAGAAGTCGGCTCCGCTGAGGGACGTCGCTCCAGTGGCTAAGTGGGGGGTGGAAGTCCCGCTGGGACAGTATGGTCTCAGGACCCTCAGGGTCACAGAAAGACCGGGGGTGCCTGAGTGCGGCAGAGCTCCCAGGTATCGGAGCAGGAAAGCCAGCTGCAGAGACGGAGCCGAGGAGCAGGCTCTCAGCTCGGGGTTGCCATAAACCGTGATCCGTGGCAGAGTTGGGCCCCTGCTCCTCCAGCAGGGACCCAACAAGTGACAGATCCGGGGAGACTCCCCTTTCTCCCCCAGGAGGAGTGGCGCGGGAGTGCACTGCAGGGATCTGCTGGGTTTGGAGACTCCACACGGGGTCGTGTGCCAGAGATAGAAATGCTCGGTCACAGGCCGGGTGAGCACGGAGTGCGGCTGGAGACTGGGGAGACATGATTGACTGCTTTTTTTGGGGGGCGCACTGAGGAGTGGGACCCCGAGTTCTCGGCTCCTCCCGGGCAAAGATTGGGAGGCCACCATTTCACTCTCGTCCTCCAAAGCTGTACGGAAAGCTTGCAGGGAACAAAAGCTCCCGAGAGTAAACCCCAGCAGATTACTTAGTCTGGACCGGGCAAGGGTGAGGCAATTCCACCTCCAGCAAAGACATTTGGGAACCATGGCAACAGGCCCCTCCCCAGAAGATCAGCAAGAACAGCCAGCCAAGACCAAGTTTACCGATCAATGAGAATGGCAGAACTCCAGCGCTAGGGGAATACTGCACATAGAATCCATGGCTTTGACTGCCTTCGGCTCAGGTCATGATCCTGGAGTCCCTGGATCGAGTCCCGCATCGGGCTCCCTGCTCGGCAGGGAGTCTGCTTCTCCCTCTCCCACTCCCCGTTTGTGTTCCCTCTCTTGCTGTGTCTTTCTCTGTCAAATAAATAAAAAAATCTTTAAAAAAAAAAAAAAAAAAAGAATCCATGGCTTTTTTACCATGATTCTTTAGTCTTTCAAAGTTAATTTTTTTTAACTGTCTTTTTTTTTTTTTTGAATTTTTCTTTTTCCCTTTTTCAACCAACATCTTATCAATCCCTTATGTAAAAAAATATTTTTTAGTTTTCATTTTTAGGGCCATATTCTATCCTTTCATAGTAGTTACCCTTATTTTTGGTATATATATATAAGTTGTTCTCCCTTTAAAATTTTGAGATACAGTTTCTTCTAACAGATCAAAATATACCCTAAATCTATAGTGTATGGCTTTGTTCGAGTCTCCTGCCTGATCACATTCTCTCCCTTTTGTTTTTTTCTTTTTTTAAAAAATCTGCTTCTTTCTTTTTTCAACCAACTTCTTATCAATTCCTTTTATAAAATCTTTTATACTTTTCATCTTTACAGTCATATTCCATCCCTTCATCATATTAATCCTTATTTTTATACATATATGTTTTTCTTTCTTTAAAATTTCGGGAGGCACTTTCTTCTAACAGACCAAAATACACCCAAAATCTAGTGTGTGGCACTGATCTATGCACCAGTCTGATTATATTTGATCATATTGGGGTTTTTTTGTTTTGTTTTTTTTGCTTTTATCTTTTTCTTTTTCTTTTTTCTTTCTTTCCCTTTCTTTTCCTTCAGTTTCAGGTCTTTTCTGATTTGTTTAGAGTATATTTTCTGGGGACATTGGTACCCTGTTAGCATTTTGTTCTCTCATTCATCTATTACCCTCTGGACAAAATGACAAGACGGAAAAAATCACCTTAACAAAAAGAACAAGAGGCAGTACCGACTGCCAGGGACCTACTCAATACAGACATTAGTACGATGTCAGAACTAGAGTTCAGAATGATGATTTTAAAGATACTAGCTGGGCTTGAAAAAAACATGGAAGTTATTAGAGAAGCCCTTTCTGGAGAAATAAAAGAACTAAAATCTAACCAAGTAGAAATCAAAAAGGCTATTAATGAGGTGCAATAAAAAATGGGGGCGCTAACTGCTAGGATAAATGAGGCAGAAGAGAGAATCAGTGATATAGAAGACCAAATGATGGAAAATAAAGAAGCTGAGAAAAAGAGAGATGAACGACTACTAGATCACGAGGGCAGAATTCGAGAGATAAGTGATACCATAAGATGAAACAACATTAGAATAATTGGGATCCCAGAAGAAGAAGAAAGAGAGAGAGGGGCCAAAGGTATATTGGAGCAAATTATAGCAGAGAACTTCCCTAATTTGGGGAAGGAAACAGACATCAAAATCCAGGAGGCACAGAGAACCCCTCTCAAAATCAATGAAAATAGTTCAATACCCTGATATCTAATAGTAAAACTTACGAGTCTCAGAGACAAAGAGAAAATCCTGAAAGCAGCTCAGGAGAAGAGATATGTAACCTACAATGGTAGAAACATTAGATTGGCAACAGACCTATCCACAGAGACCTGGCAGGCCAGAAAGGACTGGCAGGATATATTCAGAGCACTAAATGAGAAAAATATGCAGCCAAGAATACTATATCCAGCTAGGCTGTCACTGAAAATTGAAGGAGAGATAAAAAGCTTCCAGGACAAACAAAAACTAAAGGAATTTGCAAACACGAAACCAGCCCTACAAGAAATATTAAAAGGGGTCCTCTAAGCAAAGAGAGCCTAAAAGCAACATAGACCAGAAAGGAACACAGACAATATACAGTAACAGTCACCTTACAGGCAATACAATGGCACTAAATTCATATTTTTCAATAGTTACCCTGAATGTAAATGGGCTAAATGCCCCAATCAAAAGACACAGGCTCAGATTGGATAAAAAAACAAGACCCATCGATATGCTGTCTGCAAGAGACTCATTTTAGACCCAAAGACACCCCCAGATTGAAAGTGAGGGGGTGGAAAACCATTTACCATGCTAATGGACACCAAAAGAAAGCTGGGGTGGCAATCCTTATATCAGACAAATTAGATTTTAAACCAAAGACTGTAATAAGAGATGAGGAAGGACACTATATCATACTTAAAGGATCTATCCAACAAGAAGATCTAACAATTGTAAATATCTATGCCCCTAACATGGGAGCAGCCAATTATATAAGGCAATTAATAACAAAAGCAAAGAAACACATCAACAACAATACAATAATAGTGGGGGGCTTTAACATCCCCCTCACTGAAATGGACAGATCGTCTAAGCAAAAGATCAACAAGGAAATAAAGACTTTAAATGACACACTGGACCAAATGGACTTCACAGATCTATTCAGAACATTCCATCCCAAAGCAACAGAATACACGTTCTTCTCTAGTGCCCATGGAACATTCTCCAGAATAGATCACATCCTAGGTCATAAATCAGGTCTCAACTGGTACCAAAAGATTGGGATCATTCCCTGCCTATTTTCAGACCACAATGCTTTGAAACTAGAACTCAATCACAAGAGGAAAGTCGGAAAGAACTCAGATACATGGAGGCTAAAGAGCATCCTACTGAAGAATGAATGGGTCAACCAGGAAATTAAAGAAGAATTTAAAAAATTCATGGAAACCAATGAAAATGAAAACACAGCTGTTCAAAATCTTTGGGATACAGCAAAGGCAGTCCTAAGAGGAAAGTATATAGCAATACAAGCCTTTCTCAAGAAACAAGAAAGGTCTCAAGTACACAACCTAACCCTACACCTAAAGGAGCTGGAGAAAGAACAGCAAATAAAGCCTAAACCCAGCAGGAGAAGAGAAATAATAAAGATCAGAGCAGAAATCAATGAAATAGAAACTAAAAGAACAGTAGAACAGATCAATGAAACAAGGAGCTGGTTCTTTGAAAGAATTATCAAGATTGATAAACCCCTGGCCAGACTTATCAAAAAGAAAAGAGAAAGGACCCAAATCAACAAAATCATGAATGAAAGAGGAGAGATCATAACCAACATGAAAGAAATACAAACAATTATAAGAACATATTATGAGCAACTATGTGCCAGCAAATTAGATAATCTGGAAGAAATGGATGCATTCCTAGAGATATATCAACTACCAAAACTGAATTAGGAAGAGATAGAAAACCTGAACAGACCTATAAACACTAAGGAAATTGAAGCAGTAATCAGAAATCTCCCAACAAACAAAAGCCCAGGGCCAGATGGCTTCCCAGGGGAATTCTACCAAACATTTCAAGAAGAATTAATACCTATTCTTCTGAAACTGTTCCAAAAAATAGAAATGGAAGGAAAACTTCCAAACTCATTTTATGAGGCCAGCATTACCTTGATCCCAAAACCAGACAAAGACCCCATCAAAAAGGAGAATTACAGACCAATATCCCTGATGAACATGGATGCAAAAATTCTCACCAAAATACTAGCCAATAGGATCCAACAGTACATTAAAAGGATTATTCACCACGACCAAGTGGGATTTATCCCTGGGCTGCAAGTTTGGTTCAAATTCCGCAAATCAATCAGTGTGATACAATACATCAATAAAAGAAAGAACAAGAACCATATGATCCTCTCAATAGATGCAGAAAAAGCATTTGACAAAGTACTGCATCCTTTCTTGATCAAAACTCTTCAGAGTATAGGGATAGAGGGAACATACCTCAGTATCATAAAAGC
>NW_023270281.1:0-15180 GCF_011800145.1 Mirounga leonina
CTCCAAGTTTATTAAAGATATTGATCATACATTTAATGTTATAATGAATTTTTATTTTATTTTTTAAATGATTTATTTATTTATTTGAGAGAGAGAGAAAACAAGTGAGGCAGGGAGGGGCAGAGGGAGAGGGAGAAAGAAACCTTAGCAGATTTCGTGCTCAGCATAGAGCCTGATGCTGGGTTGATATCACAACCCCGAGAGCACAACCTGAGTGGAAACCAAGAGTTGGATCTCAACCAACTGCACCACCCGGGCGCATCTGCTGTAATGTATTTTAATAGTAAATTTTGTTTTGTAAAAATATTGTGTAGCCATCTATCTTATTTTGTCATCTGGAATAAGAACATGGCATTGCTATAGGCTTTTCCTTAGAAATGTGAACGAAGTCTGTTTTAAGATATTTGAGGTCAATAGAAAAATAGAGAAAAAATCTAAAAGATATTCAGATCTTGGCATTTCTATCCTTTTCATTTCTTGTTACATAAAATTAAGTGATACATGCATGGACTTGCTTAGATCTTTTAAGAATGTATAAGAAATAAATCTTAATAGGGCGCCTGGGTGGCTCAGTTGGTTGGGCAACTGCCTTCGGCTCGGGTCATGATCCTGGAGTCCCGGGATCGAGTCCCGCGTCGGGCTCCCTGCTCGGCGAGGAGCCTGCTTCTCCCTCTGACCCTCCCCCCTCTCATGTGCTCTCTCATTCTCGCTCTCTCAAATAAATGAATAAATCTTTAAAAAAAAAAAAAAAAAAAAAAAAAAAAGAAATAAATCTTAATAAATTAGAACTCATGTTCACTGGATCCTTTATTCCCCAAACTTTTATTGAATACCTGTTCTTTGGAAAGCACTGCACTGCTTCTGGGAATGTTAGTATAATGACTCAGTGCCTGTGCATAGGATGTTAACATATATGAGCAATAATCCTTTAAGGACAATGTGGGATCTTCTAATACCTAAGGACAAGTAAAATGGAGGTGTGAGTAGATACAGGTGGAAAGTCCATATGAGACTTGTCAAAGTGTTAATGCAGTTAGGTATGGCAGTTTGGGGCTTTTGGAAACTTCAAGTCTTTCAGTGGAAGTTAATTTTACATTAAACTGGGTGGTGGGCCAGATGAACGTGAGAGTATCATGAGCACAGACCAGTCCCTGAAATGGTGTGTCTCAGAGTTAAAACCCAAATGTTTGGAGTGGTAAACTGCTGTTTGCTGTTACTTTTGGATCACGAGTAAGCCAGAGAGAAATTCTCATGTGGAACAGGAATGGAAGGCTTTCTGCATTCTTGTCCTAGCACATTCGATCACAGTGCATGAACCAGGTGTTTTATGTACGTATCTGTAAGGAATTTCTGGAAAATATAGATGGTGCTCCATTGAGAGTAGACACCCAGAAGCCACTGAGCTGGCACTGCCATGACTTAGCCAGTGCCCACTTCATTCAAAGCAAAATTAATTAAGCTGTCTTCATTGTAATTTGTCAAACAATAAGCAAGGGCAAAATTTTGGTGGGGATAAAAGGAATGAAAAAGTAGGGGGGAGGGTAGCATAGAAGGTGTAGGTTAGGAAAAACTTTTCTATTCTTCTAGATTCTTGGCTGTGACCCCTTGTAATAAAAAGAGAAATGAACAGGAACAAATTTTAATTATGTATATACATGTAGGAACCCAAAAAGATATGAGACTCAAAGAAGTGACTAGAGAAGGAAGCTTTTAGTGTGCTTTTATAAAAAAAAAAAAAAATGTCTTGTGAAGAATTGACAAGACAAAGGGATTTGGTCTAGGAGTATCAAATGGTAAAAAAGTAGCAAGTTTTCTTTACACAGGCTTCTTGGCCCTAAATTCCCTGTCTCTGGTGGTAAGGATGCCCTGTACCCTTTTGGTACAGCAAGGGCACCTTTTACATGGGAGATTTCTCTCCTGCTTCAAGGGGAACAAAGGAGGGTTAGAGTGTCCTTGTGACAGCAGCTTCTCCAGTACTTTTAATTCAAAATATCCAATATGCCAAAGTGGCATATTTGGGGACAACATATTCTCAATCCCTACAAGGTACAGCAGCGAGTGAGTGGAGGAGTTGGTCCTTGACACAAATTTTAGGAACTTTGAATTACATCCAGCTGGAGAAGATATTCCTATACCCAAATGAAATAACATAAAATTTGAGGGGAAATTTTTATAAAGTTTTACTTGCTGAGGAACATTTTTGTCTGATTGGATATAGCATGTCCTATAGCACTTTATATTTTCTGAGAAGACCTAGATTTAGAAAACACATTATGCACACACACGCACACAGGTGGGGGTGGCAGGATTTGGGATCAACATAATGACAGCAATAACTGATTCATTCAAGTTCTAAGATATGCCAGGCACTGTGCCATGTGCTTTATATACTCTATACATATTCCAAGAGTCCTAGAAGGCATGACTTATCAAACCAAATTCACAAATGACTATCCTCAAGCTCAAAGAGCTTCTCATTATACCGCATCTCACATGTCTAGTATGGGAAAGAGATGACATCAGACCTCTTCTTGGAATTCATCTAGAGCCTACTCTGTTCCATTCTTCCCAGCTTGAGTCAGACCTTCAATCTCTTCATTTATTTTTCTTCTCACTACTCCTTAATTCCTTTCACAATATAGAAAGAAGGTTGTTGTAACAGGAACTGAAAGCAGGTTTAAAGAAGGAAAATTGAAATAAGAAACACAATTTGGGGAATGCCGTGGGCTTCATTTATCCAGGGTTTTCTACCCTCTCCTCAAGGTTCTTTAATTGATGACTGTCTCGGGGCTGGCATTTTTATTCAGCTCCAGCTGTCTGCAATACAGTGACCTTCCCCTGGGTCTTCTCCAGTGTGCCCTCTTGTCCAAACTGGAACCTCACCTGCTGGTCAGCTCTTTAACACCAATTCTGAAAGCTGCACCTTGCTCCCAGTGGAACAAACAGGTCAAAAATCACCTGCAATCTCCTTGATTTAGAACATTTCAACTTCCTGGTGGTCCCGTTCTTCACCATATTACCCCTGTGATAACAACATCCTGTTCTCTATAAAAGGTAATTTTGACATTGAAATTTAAATCTGGCCACCCATTTGGGCATCTCTACCACAGTCTCAAAATGTTTTCACAAAGAGGAGGTGAATAGTCATGTTTATCATAGAATCTACTAATTTGGGGACAGAATCCTGAAGTTGGAGAAGGAGTTTTGAGACCACCATGATATTTGCAATAGAATTTTAATGAGCTTTATTTTCACACTGGCCAATGGAGTCATAGAACTGTGAGTTTACCTATGTGGTTAATAACCAAATCTCCCACATAACTGGTAGTTGAGGAGAGATTCAAAGATCACAGAAACTAGTGCATAGCAAGCATTTACTGAGGATTAATTTCCTAAAAGTACTGGAATCCTTCCGGGAGGTGAAACATTGTTTGACAGACATGCTATCTTTGGTTAACAAAGATAAAAATAACCCAGTGTCCAAAAAAGCCCCCCAAAATAAACAAACCAAGTGTTTTCCTAGTGACTCTTGTCTAACTACTTGACTGAGGAGAAAATCTTGGTTTTCCCTTGTGCCTGATGGCACCTGTATAAGTATTCAAGGCATGTTCAGTCATCTTGAAGGTGGCAGAAATTCACCAGTTTTGAAGGGGCATCAACAGGAAGAAGAGAATTCTCACCCTATTACGAGTTTAGAGGTTATTGCATCAGTACAATAAGTGCAGTGCAACCAGTGAATCGGTGCAGAAGGGTACTACTGAGTGAAGAAGGTAAAATATTTCTGCTGATATGTTACAAGATCCTTTTGAAAATTTGACGTAAGCCTGTGTTTGGAAGCAATTGACATGTAGTAGGATCTCAAAAGAGTTGGGAGAATTGCAAGGAAATTTGGCCTCCTCAAATCTACCAGGAAATAAAAAGGGTTGTCATAAAAATTCTGTCATAAAAATTCTACTGGTTGCATCCTATTGAGCATCTACTATGCAACAATTTATGGGGGAGCCTGCAAATGCTCATCTATACCTTCCTCTCCTTCCTGGGCTCATAGGGCCACTGTAATACCCAGTGCACTTTTTTTTTTTTTTAAGATTTTATTTATTTATTTGACAGAAAGAGAGAGAGCATAAGCAGGGGGAGCAGCAGAGGGAGAGGGAGAAGCAGGCTCTCCACTGAGCAAGGAGCCCGATGCGGGGCTCGGTCCCAGGACCCCGGGATCATGACCTGAGCCGAAGGCAGACTCTTTTTTTATGTGTAATATATTTTATTTTTAATTTATGAAGGATGTTATTAAAATAAACAACCCAGGGCGCCTGGGTGGCTCAGTTGGTTAAGCGACTGCCTTCGGCTCAGGTCATGATCCTGGAGTCCTGGGATCGAGTCCCACATCAGGCTCCCTGCTCAGCGGGGAGTCTGCTCCCTCTGACCCTCCTCCCTCTCCTGTTCTCTGTCTCTCATTCTCTCTCTCTCTCAAATAAATAAATAAATAAAATCTTTAAAAATAAAAAATAAATAAATAATAAATAAATAAAATAAACAACCCACATCCGTTTTGAGAACTTGTAACGCTACCCAAACCGCTGATACTTGATGTGCCTTTCTGATCCCATTCGCTTACTCTCCTGAGCAGGTAACCACTATCTTTTTTTTTTTTAATTTTTATTATTTTTTTTTTATTAATTTTATCTTATTATGTTAGGCACCATACATTATTACATCATTAGTTTTTGATGTAGTATTCCATGATTCATTGTTTGCGTATAACACCCAGTGCTCCATGCAGTACGTGCCCTCCTTAATACCCATCATCGGTCTAACCCATCCCCCCACCCCCCTCCCCTCTAAAACCCTCAGTTTGTTTCTCAGAGTCCATAGTCTTTCATGGTTCATCTCCCCCTCCGATTCCCCCCACTTCATTTTTCCCGAAGGCAGACTCTTAACCGACTGAGCCACTCAGGCGCCCTACCCAGTTCACTTATAGTGGAAAGGATCATGTGACTAACCTTCGTCGTTGATCTGTGAGCAGAGGCCATATTTGTAATTTCCAGGCCAAAGCATCTGGTATTAGTTTGCCACTTTCCATGTATTTTTCTTACATTCATCAGTAATACAGAAAGCATGTGTTTGTACAGTGGACCTACAAGAAGCAAGCAGCCTGGATCTCTGTGTCACCTGTTAGCCCAGATTGTCTACCAGTCCACATAGAGAAATAAACTTATTGTATTAAGCTGTTCTTTCAGATTTTGTATGTTCTATCATTTAATAGTAACTTTCTGGCTAAAACACAGCTACTCTTTCTGGTGTTAGGCTTATTTGATTTTAATTACTAAGAAAACTGTGCATATATTCTTTTTTTTAAATTTAAATTCAATTAACATATAGTGTATTATTGGTTTCAGAGGTAGAGTTTAGTGATTCATCAGTTGCATGTAACACCTAGTGCTCATTACATCAAATGCCCTCCTTAGTGCCCATCACCCAATTACCTCATCCCCCGACCCCCCCTCCCCTCCTGCAACCCTCAGTTTGTTTCCTATAGTTAAGAGTCTCTTACGGGGGACACCTGGGTGGCTCACTCGGTTAAGCGTCTGCCTTCGGCTCAGGTCGTGATCCTGGGATTGAGCCCCGCGTCGGGCTCCCTGCGCAGCAGGGACCCCGCTTCTCCCTCTCCCTACCCCTCATGCTCTTTCTCACTATCTCTTTCTCTCAAATAAATAAATTCTTAAAAAAAAAAAAAAGGAGTCTCTTATGGTTTGTCTCCCTCTCTGATTTCATCTTATTTTATTTTTCCTTCCCTTCCCCTGTGATCATCTGTTTTGTTTCTTAAATTCTACATATGAATGAAATCATATAATTGTCTTTCTGATTGACTTATTTCACTTAGCATAATACCCTCTAGTTCCATCCACGTTGTTGCAAATGGTAAGATTTCTTTCTTTCTTTCTTTCTTTTTTTTTTTTTTTTTTGATGGCTGAGTACTGTGCACATATTCTTGTTGCAGGAAATTCACCAAAACTGAGAAATCATAATTTTCCCCCTTTACAACTCAAAAATTCTGCCCCTTCCTCAAAGGTGAACACAATTAACATCTGGTATATATTATTTTAAAGCTGATTTTAGTTTTTTCCCTTATGTAGATTTAGTATAAAAATATGTTGTGCTATTTTTTGTATACATGGGTTCACTAATTTTTTAAAATTCTTTCACTATTCCAATCCAATGTGTAGTTTTATCTTAGACATTGTGGCTTTCACCTCTTCTGGTTCATTTTGGGTCTTTTTGTATCTTCTATGTCTCTAACCATTTTGATCTTCCTTTGTGTTTCTTGAACATATGATATATAGTTATAATAGCTCTTTTGATGTCCTTGTCTACTCCTTGTACCATCTGTATAATTTTCATGTCAGTTTTGACTGATTATTTTCTAATTATTGGTTATATATTCCTGCTTCTTTGCATGCCTGGTAATATTTGATTGGATGCCAGACATTGTGAAATTGTGATTTTACCTTGTTTACACTTGTCCAGAACAAAACCAGATTTTTTAAAGTGTTAATAACATCAGTATTCTCAAGGTCTATTCTGTAATGCTATGAAGTTACTTAGAAACAGAAGAATCCTTTCATGTCTGTCTTCAAGCTTTGTTAGTTGGGAAAAGAGTACATTTCCTCTGGTTTACTTTGCCTCACTGTGGTGCAGAACACTTCTGAGTACTGTCCCTGATGCTCCATGAATGATACAGTTTATCAGTCTGCCAGGAAGCGCTCCCAGCTCTGTGTGGGCTACACACTTCTTTGCTGGTGTGGCTCTCTCCTCACCGGTACTCTCTCGCATCTACTTTAGCTGCTTCATTGTCCCCAGACTCAGCTTCATCTCATCAACTCGAGAGAACCCAGGCTTCACCAGAGCTCCAAGCAGCAAGCTGGGTCAATTACAAAGTCACATTCTTTGTTTTCCATCTCTAAGTGACCACTGTCCTATATGGTCTGATGTCCCTGTATTGAATATCATTGTCATATATTTTATCTGTTCTTTTAGTTGTTTCAGGCAAGTGGGTAAATCTGGTCCTTCTTACTCCATCTTCACAGAAGTATAAGTTGTCTAAGTCATAAGTAAAATCTAAATTATTGTGGCATGCAGCTATCTCAGAATAACAAATGAACATTTCAAATGCAAAATTAAAATTAGGACTGAATGTGGCAGACACAAACACATATACATATATAATTTTGTCCTTTTTGAGAATTTTATATAAATGGAATTATACATAGGTAAGGTTGACTTTAAGATTGGCTTTCTTTCACTCAGCATTGTGACCTTGAGGTTGATCCAAGTTGTCACATGTATCATTTGTTCCTTCTTTTTTATTGTGGTGTAGTATTCCATCATATGGATCGCAGACTTTTATGCATTCTTCTTTGAAGGACATTTGGTTTGCTTCCAGTTTGGGGCCATTACAAATAAAGCTTCTTAAACAATCGGATGAAGGGGTTTTTTGTTTGTTTTTATTTTTGTTTTTGTTTTGTGCAAGGTTAAGTTTTCATTTCTTTAGAAAAATATATAGTAGAGGCTTGTTCAAATGTAAGTGTAAGTTAACTACATTAAGAAGATCCATATGGGGGGTGCCTGGGTGGCGCCTGGGTGGCTCAGTTATTAAGCATCTTCCTTCAGCTCAGGTCGTGATCCCAGGGTCCTGGGATCGAGCCCCACATCAGGCTCCCTGCTCAGCGGGAAGCCTGCTTCTCCCTCTCCCACTCCCCCTGCTTGCTTTCCCTCTCTCACTGTGTCTCTCTGTCAAATAAATAAATAAAATCTTTAAAAAAAAAAAAAAGTAGTTCCATATGGTTTTCCAGAAAGCCTGGACCATTTTGTGTTCCCATAATCAATGTTTCAGATTCCTTTTGCTCCATATCCTCACCAGGACTTGGTACTTTTAATTTTTTTTTTTTTTTTTTTTTTTTTTTTTTAGCTATTCAACTAGTTATATAGTAGCATCTCATAGTGGCTTAAATTTACATTTCCTGAAAGGAAAATTATGTTTAACATATGTTCATCTGTTTTTCAGATATCCAAACATTCTCTCTGGTAAAACATGTGTTCAGGTCTTATGCTAGTTTTCTAATTGGACTCTGTTTATTGCTGTTGAGTTTACAGGGTTCTTTTTTTAGGGAACAAGCCCTTTTTCGGATATGTAATTTGCAAATAATCCTTTCATCTGTGTATTTTAATTTCCTTTCTTATCAAAGCTTTTCACAGAGCAAAAATATTTTAATTTTGATTAAGCCTAATACAGAGAGTGTATTTTATGGATCTAGAGTCTGATGTAACAACTTTTTATAATGAGGGGAGGGGCATGTCATGAAGTTATGGTGAGTGTAATTTACAGCAGAAGACAGATGATAAGATAGATTGCAGGGAACGTTTTAAAATTCTCATCTTAGTTATTACAAGTGTGCCTTGGTATAATGGATTTCTATTGCTTTATTGTAGGAATTTGAGGCAGCACCTCAAACCACAGCTGCCATCAAGTAGCAATGGAGTCATTTCACGAAAGCATAAAAATTTGTGTTGCTTGAGGCAGTATGATTCCATAGGCTATAATAACCACCTGAAGCTTTTTAATGGGTGAAAAATGGCCTTTTATTATTTTTTAATAGAACATAAAGAATAGGCTAGAAGTAGAGTAGAGATTATCAGAGAGAATCACACATAATAAGGCTAGGTATTTTTTCATGAAACTAAGATGATATATACATACATATGCACAAAAAAACTATTGGCAGATATTATTAAATATGTTGTATATATGTTTATTTTATATATAATCTTATTATGAATGATGAGTAAAAAAAAGTCACTACACTAGACAAAACAATTCTAGAAAATGTAAAATGTTTAGGGCCTCACAAAATCTTGTGTATCATGTAGTAAGTACATCTTTAAGTACAGAAGATCCTCAAAAGACTAATTCTAGAGAGTGAGTGGAAGAAATAGATAAGCATTTTTTTTTCTTTTTTTTTTCCATCAGTCCTCCCCCTGTCCTAGGACTCTTGCCTTCTGCTGCAGCTTTTTCACTGTGCTTGGGGCCCTGACCCATTCTGTGTAATGGCTGGGCAAAAATCTCAGAGCATGTAGGGAGAAAATATTATACAGAGAGCTGATATCAGGAGCCAGAATTTCAAATACAGGTGTAGATCACCATGAGAGAGATCTGAAAGGACCACATGCCCCAGAACATGGATAATGGGGAACAGAGATCTGCCCCCGCTGTCAGTCTGGAGAGGCTATAGGCAGCTATGGCTGGATGGTGTTGAGGTGAGATATAGGAGCTGGGGAGTTTTCAGGCTACTACTGTAGCTGAGGGAGAGTCCCACTCCTCCTTCTCTCCTCTTTTGAAGGGTATTCCCCAGACTTGCCTCTTTTAGGGACACCTAGCACTCTCCAGAGCCCTCACAGATTCCCATCCACCGTTACTACTGCTGCAACCATATCATGCACAAGAAGTAATTAAGGTGCTAACAGAGCCATGGAAGGGAAAATTCAAGCATCACATAGACCCTGCCTGACAATGAGTGCTTGTGCAGAGATCCTGTAATTAAGAAGGTGGCTTTTTGTTGTCATTTCTGTTGCTCAAATATAAAATGAAAAAGCCCATCACGAAAGTACACATGCTGAAGAATGTGAAGAACGTGAGCAAAAAGGACATGACCACATTTCTGAAATTAGGAGAACTTCTGAGCAGATGGAGCTGGCTTTGGTCATAGACTTGAAGGAGGTTGACTGCACCAAGCACTTCTATGCCCTGGTCAGCAAAATGGACCTCATCTTCGATGGGAAGCTAGGTAATGACAAGGACATGCCCAAGGCCAGCTGCTTGATGACTGTCCTGGTTATGATCTTCAGGAAGGGCAACAGAGTCACTGAGGAGGAAATCTGGGAAGTGCTGAGTGTGATGAGGATATATGCTGAGAGGAATCACTTTACTGAGAGCTCATGAAGCTCATCAGATATGATGACAGAAAATACCTGATGTACTGGTGGGTTCTCAATATTGATTCTGCATGTTGTAAATACATGCGGAGTCCAACAGCCCAAGCTGAAACTAACAAGATGAAAGTTCTGGAATTTTTCTCCAGGTCCCATGCTACAGCCCACTGGTATGAAGAGTCTCTAAGAGATGACGAACAGAAATCCCAGGCCAGAATTGTAGCCAGGGATGTCAATACCACCATAGCCAGGGCACATACAGAGCCAAGTGAAACAGCTTCTGAGGCAGACTTTTCACTTTGTGTTTGAAGATGACAGTTAATTTCTAAGTAGTTGAGGTTCAGGATAGGGTGGGGAGGAAAAAGTATTTATTATCTTTGTATTCTTGATTATGTGATAAGTTGGAGCCCTTCCTTCCTTCCTTCCTTCCTTCCTTCCTTCCTTCCTTCCTTCCTTCCTTCCTTCCCTCCTTCCTTCCTTCCTTCTTTCCTTCCTTCCTTCCTTCCTTTCTTCCTTCCTTCCTTCCTTCCTCTCTCCATTCCTTCCTTTCTGTCTCCTTTATTTTTTCATTATTTCTCAAATGGTGTTTCTTTTAATAGAAGCTCTGAGCCGCTTTAGACTCTAGGTTTAAGAATGATTTTGCTTACACATTTACTGCTTTGTATCAAGTTTGAGTAGGACCTTTGCTATTCTGTAAAACAATGTTTGCAATCCAGAACAAGACAATGTGGTATTGCAATACATGTTTGTTTTTTGTTTTGTTTTGGGTTTTTTTTTTTTGAAACTTGAAAGAACTCAATAGTAAAATTGTTTGGTTCAAGAAATTGATATAAATTAATTAAAAGATAGTCAATTCTGGCTTTCCTAATACTTTTTACTGTGTATTTTTGTAAAATAAAAGACATCTACTTGTATTTGCTTACCTTATAAAGAATGTCAGAGAAATTAAATCTTCATAAATTAGATACCAAGCTCATTGACTCATTTATTTTTAAAACACTGAGCATTCTTTCTTTGAAAGACACTGTACTATTGCTCAAGATGCTCATATCTTTGTGTCTAGAAGTTGGAAATAAGTGAGATTGCATGGTAAATGAGAGGGACAATTTTAAAAAAGGAGCAAGGAGGCATGAGTCCAGGTGAGCACAGTCATCTATAAATGTCCCAAGGCATGATCTTTTTTGCATTCAATAAGCTGCATGTTGTTTAGTGAAACTGAAGTTTAAATTTAGTTATGGAGTGGGTAAATCAAAGGTGTTGAATTGTTCCATAAAGAACAGATCCCTCAGATTGTGTCTCAAAGTTGAGAGACTAAAGCCTAAAAGCCTAAAAGCCTAAAATTGGGTCTTAGCATGTAGTCTTGAATCCTGGATAAACTAGGGAGGAACTTTTGACTGACTGAAGTAGGGCAGGTATTTTGGTCCCTTGTCTCAGTACATTTGATCACAGTTCACAAAATAATTGTTTTTTATATACTCCATTGTAAACACATGCTACCTCCCATTACAAAGGAAGGATAACTCCAAAGAGCAATCAGGAACCCAAAGAGTGGCCTTTGGAAAATTATCTGAAGGCATTAAAATGTAATCAAGGAATTAACAACATTTGCCCACAGGATTTCACAACCCTATGGGCTAGGGGCTGCGTTATCCCTTCCATTTTTCCTGTAATTGAACAGGAATGTCTATAGTTGTTGTACTATACCTGTCCCACTATTATATACTGGGTGGGCTGGGCCCAGATAATTTGTTTCTGTTATTTTATAGGTCCATCAATAGAGAAGCATTCTGCCCCAGTTGGTAAACTCAACTATATATTCTCTAAGAACTTCATCTACACATGAGTCTTATTTAGATGATGAGATTTAGTTTTTGAATTGCTATTACAGTGGAGTCAGACATTTGAGTCAACCTTGGGAAAGGTTGAACATATTTTGGATGAAGAAGAAACTTGGATCTTTGGGGTCAGAGCATAGATTATGGTAGACAGAGTCTAAACTAGTCACCTAGATCATGATCTTTTGCTGTTCGTGCTTTGTTACCATTTCTCTTGAGTTTGGGCAGGGCTCATAACTTGCTTTTAATCAGTAGAATATGGCAAAATGGATGATATGTCACACCCATGGTTATATTACATTATATGGCAAAGAAGATTGAACGTCTTTTGATTATAGACACTATATTTGACTCTGTTTTGCAAGAAGACTTGTTCTCACTCTTCTGCTATTACTGAAGGAGAAATCTACTATGCTGAGAACTTTTTATGGAGTGGACCACCTGGCCTAAAACTGCAGCCTACAATTAGGAAACATTAAAACCAATTTTGTAAGAATTAGAAAAAAAAATTAAGATCTTAGTTCTACAGACAAGAAGAAATGAATTCTGCCAACAAACTGAGTGAGCTGAGTGAATTTTTTTCTAGTCAAGATGATACCTTAATTTCAACCAGGAGAGATCCTGAAGTAGAGAAGGAAGTTGAGCTATGTTTGGACTCCTGACACACAAAAACTATGAGTTAATAAATTTTCATGTATTTTTTAATGGGTAAGTTTGCACTAATTTGAAATGCAGTAGAAAACTGATGCATGAAGAATATTCTAAAATATTTTCCCAGATATTTATTCTTCCTTTTTCTCTTTCTTCATTCCTCTATTTCATGTTTCAAACCTAAAATGGTTACTGTGCAACAAGCAGAAATAGGTTCATGTAATGTTTGAATAAGTAGTTGTTCCTTGACTGTCAAGGGTGAGGGCAGCTGGAATGATATATGTGGAGCAGATATGGATGTGTGTCTTGCTCTGGGCTAGTATGTGCCTGTGATTGACAAGATGACCAAGATGGTGCCCATCTTGTTCAAGTTTCTCCTCAGCTTATGACCCTGTGGACCTATTTCTTAGAGTCCCCTTTGACATTTGAACATTGACTGTCAACCTAAAGTCTTTTAAACCAGGAGCCCAAATTACTATCTGGATGGTGGAAGGTCCTCATTTAGTCACTTCCAAGACACATCCTGCCAAGAGTGGTGATAATTTACTTTCTGGATGAGGAGGTCTTCCCTCTGGGTTCACTAAGAGTTGCCTGCTCTCTGTGGAATTAGCTCAGGGTTCTTGATGCCTGCCCTCTTTCCCCTGAGACTCTCCTTAATCAAAGCAAGTAGAAAGACCTATCCCTTTCCCATAGACACCAAACCCCATTCAGGGGCCTCAGCAACAGGGTCTCTGTGCCAAACGGCAGAATCTGCAGGACACTTTCACTTAGGCAAAAAAGGAGAGAGGCCAGTCCCCCAGTTTCCTCACTCCCAGAAGGAACACTCATCGTGGTGGGACAATAGGTAGGATTCTATTCACATCACATCTGGAGAACCTGGCATGGCACTGCATCTGCCCACAACATCCTGTTGGCTCTTAGTATGTCTATAATCAACAAAATATTCCCTGATAATTCTTCTCTAGAATAGTGCAATCCAGGTTATAATTCTAGGAGGTACAGAGCGACGTAAGTTAGCATGGGGAAGATGTAGTGGGAGGTGAGATGAAAAAATCATTGGCTTAGATAACATTCTCACAATCCAGCACAAAGTCCCAGTTCCTACTTTTTGAAGTGAAGGTTCAAAAAGGAAAACTGTGTGGAGCATGGGGAAAAAGAGCTGCCATTTCTTACACTACCCTGTTCATAACATCTCAAGTCCTTCTGTTATTGACCTGATAGGTGTCCCCAGACTCTTTCAGTCTTTCTCCTCCAGATTTATTGATGCCCTCAATGACCATTGCAGCTGGCTCTCTAGTTAATAGGATATATGAAGGTTTTTTTGTGCTGTTTCATCTGTTATGTAAGATCTATATGACAGGTAATTTTATAAGTATTATCAGCAACAAAAGAAAGTAACTGAAAAAAAGTGATATTAGCTAAATAAGACTGTACAAAATATAGGTGCAGAAGAGATAGTATAAGAAAACACTAGAAATACATTACAACAATATCTCAGGAAAAACAAATGACAAGGAAAAGATTTCCACCTATAGAAGCTTTTGAGGTAAAAATTTTTAAAAAGAAATGAGAGGGCACCTGGGTGGCTTAGTCAGTAAAGCGTCTCCCTTTGGCTCAGGTCATGATCCTGGAGTCCTGGGATGGAATCCCCCATCGGGCTCCCTGTTCAGCAGGGAGCCTGCTTCTCCCTCTCCCTTTGCCCCTCCCCCTGCTTGTGCTCTCTCTCTCTCCCAAATAAATAAATAAAATCTTTAAAAAAAAAAAAATGAGAAAATGAGAGAATTACAGTTCTACAGCCTTAAATGGGGGATGGGTAATCATTATGAGTGCCAAGGTCACCAAAAAGAAGACACACAGACAGTATGTATTTCCTGATGGAAATAAAAAGCATTACCTCTGGAGTGGGAGTGGTCTTGCCAAAGAAAAAATATAGACCAAAAAATACTAATCCAATCAGACTTCTGCTTATACCTACTGATGATTATTAGGCAGAGTGTTAGGTAAACAGGGTTCATTGTACTGTTTTCTGTACTATACTATAAGTCTAAGAATTTCTTTAAATAATGATTTTTTATAAATACACCTTTACATTTGAAAATCCAAGTGAAATGCTATTTTTTAAGCAAAATACAAAATGCAAAGCAGACCAATTAGAAACAGAAAACTGTAGTCTACAATTACAAACTGGAACTCTAAGCCAAAGCCACCTAGATCAGATCAGGTTTGGAGGCCAGTTGCATCTTATACTCAGGCAAAAACTAATCAGCATCTTAAGTAAACTTTTACAAATCACACACAAAAAATTGAAATTACTCCCCACATCTTATCAAGCTAGCTCTTCTTGATACAAAAAGCCTATAGATGAAGAGACCTAAGAAAAGAATATTTGAGCCAAACCCATTCCATTTTTCAAAACTGGACTAGAAATCATACCCAGAGCAGTAAGAATAGCAAGTAAATAGTAACTATGAAAAATGCAAAAGAGAGATAATATTCATATTCTGCTTATGATTTCTGCATATGCAATATGGAATAAACTAAAAAAATCAGAGGCTTTCAAAATCATTCATTTCAGTGTCTTCTTGTAGAATGTAAATATTTTAGAACAGAATTTATGTAAGAGACTAAGTCTGACTAGTGAACAGCAGAAATAGTGTGATTTTTCTCTGATAGACCACCACAGATCCTGGCCCCTGCCTGTTTTGTGTTC
>NW_023270282.1:0-11644 GCF_011800145.1 Mirounga leonina
AAGACATGAACAGACATTTCTCCAAAAAAGACATAAAAATGACTAACGTTTAACATCACTAGCCATCAGGGAAATTCAAATCAAAACCACAATGAGATACCACCTCACACCGGTCAGAATGGCTAAAATGAACAAGTCAGGAAATGACAGATGTTCTGAGGATGTGGAGAAAGGGGAACCCTCTTTACACTGTTGGTGGGAATGCAAGCTGGTACAGCCACTCTGGAAAACAGTATGGAGGTTCCTCAAGATGTTAAAAATAGAACTACCCTACTACCTGACAATTGCACTACCGGGTATTTACCCCAAAGACACAGACGTAGTGAAAAGAAGGGGCACCTGAACCCCAATGTTCATAGCAACAATGTCTGCAATAGCCAAACTGGGGAAGGAGCTCAGATGCCCTTCAACAGATGAATGGATAAAGATGTGGTCCATATATACAAGGGATTACTCAGCCATCAGAAAGGATAAATACCTACAATTTGCACTGACGTGGATGGAACTGGAGGGGATTATGCTAAGTGAAATAAGTCAAGCAGAGAAAGACAGTTACCATATGGTTTCACTCATATGTGGAACATAAGGAATAGCATGGAGGACCGTAGTGGAAGGGAAGGAAAACTGAATGGGAAGAAATCAGAGAGGGAGACAAACCATGAGAGACTCTGGACTCCGGGAACCTAACTGAGGGTTACAGAAGGGAGGAGGGTGGGGGGATGGGGTATCTGGGTGATAGGTATTAAGAAGGTCACATGTTGTGACGAGCACTGGGTGTTATATGCAAATAATGAGTCATTTAACAATACATCAAAAAATAAAGATGTACTATATGTTGGCTAATTGAGCATAATTAAATAAGTAAATAAATAAATATGCTTTCTACATGAAAAACAAATAATGGGTACAGAATTTCAGATTTGCAAATGAAATGTTCTCAAGATATGTATCACAGCAGTATAAATATACTTAACACTACTGGACTTTATACTGAAAATGTTAAAATGGCAAAATCAATGTTATGATTTTTTACAACTTTTTTCCCTTTTTTTATTATGTTAATCACCATACATTACATCATTTTTCCCTGCCTACTATCTTCTTTTTTCTTAACATATAATGTATTATTTGCTTCAGAGGTACAGGTCTGTGATTCAACAGTCTTACACAAGTCACAGTGCTCGCCAGAGCACATACCCTCCCCAATGTCTATCACGCAGCCGCCCCATCCCTCCCACCCCCCACCACTCTAGCAACCCTCAGTTGGTTTCCTGAGATTAAGAATTACTCACATCAGTGAGATCATATGACAGATTTTTTACAACTTTTTAAAAGTACATTCTGTAGGATTCCATTTTTATAAAGATTTTATTAATTTATTTTAGAGAGAGAGTGTGTGGCACGGGAGTGGTAGGAGAGGCAGGAGGTGGAAAAGAGAATCGTGAGCCCACGCTGCCCTGAACACAGACCCTACATGGGGCTCCATCCCACACCATGAGATCACATCCTGAGCCAAAATCAAGAGTCAGCGGCTTAACGGACTGAGCCACCATCCATCTCCTTGGGCATTACTGCTGTTCCATTCCCTGCTCTCTCCACCACTGCTGTGCTGAACACTCCTGAAGACACATCTGTGAAAAACCAGGCCAGAGTTTCCGGGGGTGAGTCTGAGGCCAAGCACTGCCAGGTGATGGGTGCACGTGTGGCCTGGGATGGGTGCTGCTCACTGTTCTCCCAGACAGGGGTGCCCGTCACTCTTCTCTCCAGGGGACCTGCGGGGGACCCCCATGTCCTCAGGCACCTGAGGGCCACCCGGCCCAGGAATTCACCTTCTCTAGCAGAGGACAGATGGGGCTTCTTTCTCTGGCCAGGAATATGAACCCTGATCCTGGGAAAGGAGAGCTCTCCTGGACTCCTCACCCAGCCAGGCAGCTGTGGCCACGATGTATGTGATGGAGCCAGAGCGGCTGGGCCTTGGAGGGAATGAGTGCCTTAAACCAGCCTTGCGCAGGGCATGTGGGAGCAACAGCCCCTGCTTCCGGGGGAGCAGTGATGTGTGTGGAAGGAAGGAGGCTGGGGTGGAGCCTTCCAAGCCACACCACAGTCTCTCCCTTGGTCCTGAAACCAGCAGGAAGGGAGCTCCGAGAGCGGAGATGAGACTCCAGGAGGATTCCTATCCAGAGAAAGGGTGCCCTGAAGCAGCCAGCCCCACCGACCCGCAGACCATTTGCACAGGATCACCTCCCGCGCTTCCTTAGCAAGTTGTCCGTCTTCGTGTGTGGACAGTGACTGGCTGGTGCACTTCCAGAGGCAGACTAGAAACTTTTCAGTGCTTGCTCGTGGGTCAGAGGACCACCGCCCAAAGAAGCAGAGGATGTCCCTCTTCCTCCGGAGCTGGGGAAGGCAGCCACCGTCCTGGAGCAGGACCGGGTCCAGGAGTGTGTTCTTTCTGAAGCCCCCACTTTCAGTGGGCGTTGCTGTGCCTGAGAAAGGCCCACTGAGCCCCAGAGTCAGGAGCAGTGAGGGGCTGTCTCCAGCCCTGGCCCAGGATCACGACCCGAAACCATCCTGTCTTTGGGAGGACAGGTCTCCTTCAGGAGCCAGGGAGGGGACTGGCCCCTCTCCCCTCCCCAGGTCCAGGACGCCCGGGACCTGCAAGAGCTCTTCATCTGAGGAGGAGTCATGGAGAGCGTGTGTGTCTCATCAGCCCAGCAAGTGAAAGAACCAAACCCCAACGCTCAGGTTCTAACAGAAGCAGAATTTCAATGTACCATTTAGGGGCAGCCTCCTCCCTTCTTACGTGGCCTTAGGGGACCCCAGGGAAGGTCTTTGTTCTCCTTCCATCAGAGACAGGAGCTGGCGCCATGTCACGGGGTCCCCACCACATCCCCATTCCTGAGGAAGAGCCACACACAGGGGCCTGGTGTCTGGAGTGTGGTCGGCCACTGCTTCTGGGCTCCCAGCCAGGGCCCTGGGGGCTGCATGGAAGGGCTGGATTGCTTGTGGGGGAAGGGGTGCTCACTGCCAACACGGCTCACCATCCCCCACTGCACTCTGCAATCCAGGTTCTGTGCCCAGCACCCCACATGTTCCTGCCATGGGAGCAATCATTCAGCATTGCCCCATTGCACAGAGGAGGAGAGTGAGGCCCAGAGAGGGGAGGTACATGGCTCCAGTCCCAGGGCTGGTCAGCAGAGAAGCTGGAAGGCCAGCCCTCCTAAGCCCCTGCTAGCCCAGCCAGAGACTCCCTGAGCTGAAAGCAAGCCCTCCCCTGCCTGCCCAGCCACGCACTGGCCCCTGAGCTTCATGATGGCCTGTTCTTGGCCCTGAAGGTGTTGCTGGCCGACTAGGAGGGGGAGTCCAGCTCGGGAGACAGGCTGTAGATACAGGACAGAGTGACACGTCTGAGCTAATAGGAGCCACACTCTGGTCTCCCTCCCAGAGCCTGCCCGGGAGCTGAAATCTGGGTGCCCTAGGGGCCAGCACACAACAGGGTCTGCGCTGACCAGGGAGCCATGGCCCCCAGGGAGAGTCCACTCTGCCCTCTCCCCGCTCCTGTCTGGCCTCACCTCTCCTCACTGTGGGGCTGCAGGACCCGGAATCAAGCCCCATTGAGCTGGCTCTGCTCCACCTTGTAATGAGTTTGCAGCCCCCGGAACAACTGGATTTCCTGGGACTGGAGGGAGGACTGGCTGCAGACAGGGACTGGGCTGGGGAGGATGCGGGGCCTTGTGGAGGGTGAAGGATGGGGCAGGGGCCGAGTCCTGGGGCTGAAATCCCTGAATGCCCATGGGGTCCCTGATTACAGTAACGACCACCTTCACACTCGGGCATCCTGCTGGGGGGCCCCTCCTCCCCGGCCTCCTTCCCGCCCCTCTGACTCCAGCCAGGGCTGCAGCCAGGGACAGGCTGGACCTCTGTCCTGGGTCCTGCCAGGAAGACAAGGCAGAAGGAGGAGAGGAGAAGGGGAAGGGGCGGACTGATCTTCTCCCTGCCCTGAGTTGGCCTCCACGGATGCCTCCAGGTCCTCCGGCCCAGCCCTGCACTTAGCTGGACCCTGAGAGGGTATCTGCATTCCAGGCCAGCTGGGTGGGGGGTATTCAGTGACTTTTGCATCCCCAGATGTCCACCCCACCTGGCCTTGCACCCTAAGGCCTGCTGCCCAGGATGGGTGTGGTTGCGGTGCTCAGTGGACTTTGGGGCCACAGAGCAGTTGGCAGTGGTGAGAGAACGCGGGGGACCAGTCAGGTGCGGAGCCATGGGTCTGGTGCACATCCGCCGCAGGGCTGGGTCATGCTACAGGAGCTGTGGGCAGGTCATCTGTGCACACCTGGCCATGACACACCTGGCTGCCCATCTCAGTGGGGAGGCCTGTGTGCCTGGTGCACCTGTCCTCCACCTACCCCTGGAGGAGTGGCTGCATTCAAGCATTTCCATGTCCAACCCTCAGGTACAGTTGGGAACCTGGGTCAAGAGAGGCAGGGACTGGCCCAGGACAAATGAGGGGTGCAGAGTCCAAGGAGCAGGGCCGCTCTCCAGTCCTAGGCCAGCCCCAACCCTCCCATGAGGTTCACTTCGGAAGTGAGAGCCCCTCAGATCCTCGGGAATAGCTACCCACCCTGTCCCATGTGGGGACATGACCTTGGTCATCCCCAGGCACGTAGAGGCATGCGCACCTGCACACACACACACACACACACACACACACACACACACACCCCACTCTGACTGCCCAGCTGGGGGCCAGAAGGGGAGGACACCCTGGGAGCGAGGTGGGTGACAAGGGGGAAAGAAGAAACAGGTTGCAGACAGCTGGGCCATGGGGCAGGGCATCAGGACTCCTGGCAAGGACCCAGATCCATAGCATGGGGAGGGGAGACAGGCCAGGCTGAGGGTCAGGGGTCCCCAAGGGGCCCAACAGGGTTGCCAGGGCACTGGGAGAGGACAGGGTCTCGGTTCCGGTATCCATCACCACCCTGGGCACTTGGAAGTAGGAAGAGATACCTACCCCCAAGTCCAGATGGGCTACAGCACAAAGGCCTCAGCTTACTCTTCTGTCACTTGGGCTATAGAGATGCAGGGTCCCTAGGGTCCCACAGGCTTGTGGAAGAGCCTGTTGGCCTTGGATCTCCATCCCTGACCCACTGTGCTCCCAGTCCTGGGAAAATGCTTTCTACTCCCTTGAGGTCCTTCTGAGCAGAGGACAGACTGGGGGCTTGGGGGGCTGAGGACCTGGGTACACAGAACGTGGCAGAGCACTGACCACTGGTCTGGGCACCAAGGTCAAGACCCTCCTTGTTGCAGCCTCAGGGTCCCCATTTGGAAGAGGTTCCAGAATCACTGCTCTGGTCAGGCTGAGGAGGCCTTAGGTAGGAACAGAGCACCAGGACAGGAGAGGGAAACACGGACAAGGGAGGCTTCTGAGGTTTCTCACATCGCCCAGGAGTCTACAGATCCTGCTCCTGTGAGAGACACAGAGACAGAGACAGGGACATAGAAGGAGATAGAGAATGAACGCAGGACAGAGGGAACCAGAAGAAGTCACAGACTTTCCTCCATCAGCTTGGAAATGACATCCCAGCATTTTGCCCCATTATCTTCCTGAGAGGCCATCCACCCTGGAGGGGAGGGGATTCCATAGGGATCTGTGACCAGGATTCAGGGATGCTGGGAGCCACTGTGGGGACTGCTCAGCACATGGGCACAGATGAGTCCCTGGGACCTGAGCCTAACCCTAATAGAAGCCCCTGGAAGTCTGTGTTGTGAGAGGACAAGGTCAGAATCAGTTCATTACAACCTTCCCACGGGGGCTGGGACACAGGCAGGAGGGGGGTGGCCTTGCCCAGACCCCAGAGCAGACCCGGGCCCCTCTGAGCTGTGCTCCATGTCCCGCCCAGCCCCTGGCTCATCCTTGCAATCCCAAGTGTGCACCAGCCTCCTGTGATAGCAGGTACAGAACATGTGTAGAGGTCCTACCCCTGATGGCGTCCCTAGAAGTAGAAGCCAGAATACCCCAATGGGCAGATGGGCAGACTGGGGAGGCCCTGAGAGCCACGGGGTCTGTCCTGGGTCACAGCCCTGGGCACGCGCAGGAGCCCGGTCTGAACCCAGCTCTGTGTCCTCACAGCGGGGACACCTGATGCACCCAGGCCTCCCGGGGGCTGTGGGTGGGCTGTGTGGGTGGCACTGTATGGATGGGGCATGGGGGGAGGGTGAGCATTGAGCGGCTGGGGGAGGGGGCCCTCGGGGGTGGGGGTCTTGTGTGAGGAGGAAGTTGGATAAGGGGACCCCAGGCAGTGGTGACCTCACTTCCCTGACAACAGAGCCCAACAGAATTTGGAACCCCGGTAACCAGGCACCCACATTCCAGAGACAGCCCCCTGCCCAACTCATTTCTTTGGAGACCCTCCAACAAAAAGCATGTTTGGGTGTTGCTTCCCCAAATCTGGACGCTGCAGGCTGAAGAAAGAGCGCCCTGCAAACGCTGTCCCCCGCTGGGGATGTCGAATCAGGGCTCCCCACCGCCTCTGGCCATTTGGCCGGAAGGACAGAAAGGTGACACCAGGAGGCCCAGAGCCTGCCACCCAGCCCCACACGCTCTGATCTGACCTGTGCAGCCCCAGGCCCCCCTCCGTGTGTGTGTGTCTGTGCGTGTCTGTGTGTGAGTGTGCATGTGCGTGCGTGTGTGTCTGTGGGTGTGCGTGCGTGTGTGTAAAGAGGGGTCATGCGGGGTGGGGCCACCCTGAGCAGGAGCAGGCTGATGAGGGGTCAGATTCCCAGTGGGCAGGTCATGTTCAAGGTCAAGGCTGGCTGTGTGGGATGGGGTGTGCGGGCGCTGCCCCTTCTACCCAGGGTTTATCCCGATAGCCCTGCAGGGATGGGTCACTGCATCCCGGGTGCAGGGCTGTGCACTCACAGGTCTGTGTCTGATCTGGGAGCAGCAGGGGGACTGGCCAGGAGGACAGTGAGGATGGCCGGGCAGGGCTGTGATGCCTCCAGCTGGCTACCCGTCCCTGTCTTTGCAGAAGGCCACGGATGACCTCCAGAGGCAGCTGGCGGACATGCCCTCCTCCCTGACAGAGGGGTTGACCCCACAGGCATCCCCAAAAACAAGTGCTGGGGATTGCCGGGCAAGACCTACAACACCACCCAGACCACTGTCCCAGGTGGTTGGTCACCGGACAGTGGTCCAGGAGCCGGAGCCCACGGAGACCGAGCCCGAGGGTGAGAAGGCTGGGACTGGGTGTTTGTGGTGTGTGGGGATGGGTCGGTGCTGGCCCCACAGGGACGAGCCCCCAGAGGCTGGTGCGGGGCCTGGAGCAAAGACTGGGCGCAGAGTATCCAGCGGGTGGACTGCAGTCGGGGAGACACCCCAGGGAGGGCTCCTTCCTGGCTGCGGCTTCTCTGGGAGGCCCTGGGCTGGGTTCTGTCTCCGCAAAGGCCCATGGAGAGCAGGCACGGGGTGAGCTTTTCTCCTCTCACAGCTGCTCCACCACCTCAGGAGCTAGAGCCGGCTCCAACTCCATCGGCAGCTCTGGAGGGAGGGGTGGTGCCTGCAGCGACTTCAGGAGGAGACCAGGAGCCGGCAGGTGACCCGGCACCCACCCATGGACAGCCTGACGTGGACCAGGAAGAACTGGCACTTGCCCCTGACCCAGCTCCTGCTACTGTTCCTGCACCTGACCCAGCTCCTGCCCTGGATCCTGCACCTGCCACTGCTCCAACCCAGCTCCTGATCCTCCTCCTACCCCTTCCCCTGCCCCTGCCAGAGCCACTGCCCCTTCCCCTACCTGAGCTCCAGTTCCTGCTCCTTCTCCTGCTCCTCTCCCTGCCCCTGCCAGACTCCGCTGCCCCTTCCCCTGACCCTTCCTGAGCTCCTGTTCTTGTCCCTGACCCTGCTCCTGCTCATAACCCTACCCCTGCCAGACCTGCTGCCCCTTCCCCTGCCCCTGCCTGAGCTCCCGTTCCTGCTCCTTTTCCTGCTCCTGCTTCTGCCCCTTCCCCTGCAAGACCTGCTGCCCCTTCCCCTGCCCCTGCCCCTGCCTGAGCTCCTGTTCCTGCCCCTGCTTCTGCTCCTTCCCCTGCCCCTGCCTGAGCTCCTGTTCCTGCTCCTTTTCCTGCTCCTGCTTCTGCCCCTTTCCCTGCCAGACCCGCTGCGCCTTCCCCTGCCCCTTCCTGGGCTCCTGTTCTTGTCCCTGCCCCTGCTCCTGCCCCTTCCCCTGCCAGACCTGCTGCCCCTTCCCTGCCCCTGTCTGAGCTCCTGTTCCTGCTCCTTCTCCTGCTGCTGCCCCTGCCCCTGCGCCTGCCGGAGCTCCTGTTCCTGCTCCTTACCCAGGTCCTGCCCTGGATCCTGCATCTGCCACTACTGCTGACCCCGTCCCTCCCCTTGCCCCTGCCCCTGGCCCTGCTCTTACCCCTGTCCCTGCTCTTACACCTGTCCCTGCCCCAGCCCCTGGCCCTGCTCTTACACCTGTCCCTGCCCCTAGCCCTGCTCTTACACCTGTCCCTGCCCCTGCCCCTGGCCCTGCTCTTACACCTGGCCCTGCCCCAGGCCCTGCCCCTATCCCAACCCCTGCCCCTGCTCCTGCTCCCGCAGGGCTCCCAGAGCCACATCCAGAGCCCACAGCCCTGCGGGGAGAGCTCCTTGTACAATTACCCTTAGTTCCATCGCCGGACCCCGACGCCCCACCAGATTGTTTCATCCCTTCCCCTTATGTTCTTTCTCTCTGGTACATATTAACTGTTATTTTATCCTTCCATGTCCTATATACTGTTTATGATTTGTTTTAAATAAAATTATTTGTTTTCATTTGAGTATGTCATGAGCATTAAGTACATTCCCAACGCTGTGCCACCACACCATAGAACATTGCTGCAGAATATCTCATTCCCCAAAGGAGTCCCCGAACCAGAAGCCCTCCCTGCCCATTTCTCCCCCAGCCCACACCATCAAAACCCCTAAGCTGCTTTCTCTCTCTGTTTCTTTACCTATTCCTGATGTTTCTGTACGTGGAATCACGCAATAGGTGCCTTTGTGTCTGCCTACCTATTTTCTTTTTTTTTTTTTTAAAGATTTTATTTATTTATTTGAGACAGAGAGAATGAGAGACAGAGAGCATGAGAGGGAGGAGGGTCAGAGGGAGAAGCAGACTCCCTGCCGAGCAGGGAGCCCGATGCGGGACTCGATCCAGGGACTCCAGGATCATGACCTGAGCCGAAGGCAGTCGCTTAACCAACTGAGCCACCCAGGCGCCCTGCCCACCTATTTTCAAAGGGGACTTGTTTTCTTCTGTGTTTATTTGTCATAAAATTTCCCTTATTCGATATTGAAATCCCCGATGGATTACAGATCAGATGTTATCAGAGAGGCCGCTTTAGGAATTATGGGCACAATCTCGGGGCCGAGACCCCTGTTCCTGCTGGGACACTACAGCCTGACCCCAGACAGGACAGGGCTGGTTCCTCCTGTGGCACAGAAACCAGGGAAATGCAGAAAGCTGGAAGACACACCACAAAGGGCAAAAGCATTGCTCACAACCCAAGGCCAGAGAAAGGTTTCACCTGACTCTGGTCCAAACCATGCTCCAAGTCACTGGGTTCCACAGGGATGGAGACCAAACACATGCCAGTCCAAGGGGGAGGATAGGCACACAGGGAATATGTGTCAGAGATGTGGAGCTCCCGGGGAAGGACTCCGGCAAAGGAAACCCTATGGAGGCAGCGCTGGTCACCCTCAGACTGGCAGGTGTCTGGTCTGGGGAGAACGTGAGGAAGCGGAGGTCCAATGCAGGTCCCCTGGAGGAAAGGGTGACAGGCACCCTTGTCTGGGAGAACAGTGATCAGCACCCACCCCAGGCCGCAGGCACACCCATCACCTGGCATGCTCGGCCTCAGACTCACCCCCGGAAACTCTGGCTCGGTTTTTCACAGATCTGCTTTCAGGAGTGTTCATCACAGCGGTGGTGGAGAGAGCAGGGAATGGAACAACACTAATGCCCAAGGAGATGGATGGGATCCATGGTCCCAGTCCTCATGATAGAATGTCCTGTAGCCACTGTCACATTGTCCTTTGGGGCACAGGATCCGGGAAGCCCCTCCTGAGACTCCCTCCTGCCACCCTGTTCCTGGGAACATTGAGAATTGTTTGAGGAGGAGGTGGAGAGGATCCAGGATGACACCGGGTCCAAGGAGAAGGAATGTCAGCACTGGGAGGACAGATGGACGTGCCCTGAGCCACCATCCAGGACCCAGGCTGTGATGCCCTCGGACCTCACCCCAAATAATGGCTCCTGAGGTACAGACCCAGCTTCTGTGGTTTCACTCCCTCCCTCCCTACGTTATTTATTCACTCATTCATTCCCCCCTCTCTCTCCTTCCCCTCCACTCCTCCCTTCCCTCCCCCACTCCCTCCCTCCCTGCCTCTCTGCCTCCCTCCCATCCTCCCTGCCTCCCTCCCTCCCCTCTACCCCTCCCATCCTCCCTTTCCTCCTGCCTCTCCCCATCCTGCCTCCCTCCCATCCTCTCTTCCCTTCTCCCTCTCTCCCCTCCTTCTCTCCCATCGTCCCTCCCTCTCTCTTTCCCTCACTCCCATCCTCCCTCATTCAGCACAGGATCTGGGGTCCCTGCTGGGTACTGAACACTGGGGCTTCATCAGTGAGCACCCCCCAACCCACATGGTCACGTCCACTGTGGGAGGTGATGGGGGGCAGTCCTCACGGCTAGCTCTGGCGATGAGCACCAAGAATCTGCTCCTGAAAAGAGGCCAGTCGCACAAAGAAAAGAATGGAGAGACCCGTGTTTAGCACCTCCTCTAGAAAAATCTCGTCCTGAAAAGTGATGAAAAGTAAGTATGTCCTAGACTTCATGCCATGTGAGTTCTAATGGCAGGTACGCACTGATTCCTAGAACCAACAAAGAGTAAATCATCCAGTGTCAACTGGGGAGTTGTGACACAACTTTTCTGACCAAATGACAGCATTTCAGCCAACATCTCCAGGGCCTCCGAGTTTTCCCAAGGGTCTCTGTGATCCTTTGATCCTTCCATCGACCTCCTTGGGAAGCTCTGTCCTGTCCTCTTCCTTGTCTCCTGCCTCTTCTGAGACCCTTCCGTGGCTTCCCCCTCCCCCACTTGCCAGGGCCGCCCTCACCAGGATTCCCCATGCCCCTTGGCTGGGCGCCCGCATCCCACACTGAGCCCCATGAGCCCAGTGCCTTCTGCAAGGCCTGTGCGCTCCCTCTGGGGTCACTTGGCATCTCCCCTTACAGCGACCTGCATTGTCCTGTGCTGAGTCTCCTCTGAGCAGTCTGAGGCCGGCCTGTGCCCGTGTCACGGGAACAGAAACGAGAGTCCAGAACGTCCAGACGACCCCCTCCCAGTCCCAGCATGTGGAGCCTGGGCCAAGGATGGTCCACGAGCAGAGGAGGACTCGGACCCAGGGAGCCTGAGGGAGGATGTGGCACATTGAGCCCATAGGATGAGAGTGAGCAATGTGGGGGCCTGGTGCTCAGACCTGCTGGGAGACCACATCGCACTGACTCTGTCCACAGGGCTGCAGGTTTTCAGGGTATCCACCCTCCCATGCTGCAGGCTGGCAGTGACTGGCAGGGGAGGAGGCACACCTGGTGCAGGACAGAGCCCTCAGGC
>NW_023270282.1:11654-27367 GCF_011800145.1 Mirounga leonina
ACAGAGCCCTCAGGCAGAGAAGAGGGGGCAGGCTCTCCCCCAGCAGCAGGTGCACTTGGGCAGGCTGAGGGGGCATCAGTGGACAGCAGTGCCTGCAGCTGGGGTCTCCACACAGACCCCCTCCTCAGCCTCAGCACAAGCTTGTCTGGATGACCTTTGTCCCCCAAACACAAAGTCTGACCCAGGACCCCCCTCAAGCCCTGACTCCCAATCCTTTCTACTCAGCTCAAGTGACAAGAAATGGCCAATAGTTTAGGTGGTGTTGGGTGCACAGGGACATTTGTTTTTCTGGCCCATGCTGTAATGTTGCTGGCATTTTAAAGATCTCAGGGCTTTGGTTCAAAAACGGTAGGATGCCGGGGACCCCAGACAGCTTTCTGGAAACCTGCCTCTGGGCCTTGCAGCCCTCCCATCCCACCAGCACTCAGAATCCCACCAGCTGCTCAGAATCCCTCCAAGCCACAGACCCACAGTCTTGAGTCCTCAGATGGCCCAGGCGATGTGCCTTCAAAAAGTGATCCCGGTGGGGCTGCAGGACACACTGCGGATTCCAGCAATTCCCCCTCCCAGAAAGTGAGGGTACCACTGGACAAACTGTCCAAAAACAGCCAGGTCAGGGTTCCAGGAAGACACCAGATGCACAGGAGTAACTGAGGAGCATCTGAAGGCCAGGTAGGGACAGTGAGAATCTCTGGTGTTTTTGCCTAGGGGCAGCTCCGGTCCCCCTAAACCCTCAGTGGAATGGCTTTACTGGGGCATTGGGGAGGAACCATGCCTGGAGGACCTGTGGCTCCACTGTCCGAGGTCGCCGACTTGATCAGTGCACAGGTGGGGAAAACCGGCCACACCCCGAAGAATTTCTAGAAACAGTAGCCATCTCAGTGGTAGCTGACCTGGGAGGTCAACCTTTCAGCTGCCTGAGGTGAGATCGAGCCACAGACCAGCACACTAGCCAGAAATGGAAGAAGGAGAACCAGTTCTTCATTTCATAGTTTCTAAGTCACCAGTTTGTTCCTATGGTTAGTATACCTTGCATCCTGGGAAATCTCTGCCTGTCTAAGGTCTTGAAACTGTTCTCCTCATGTTCTCTGCTGGAGAGGTTCTTGCAAAATCTCTGGTTTATAGGTAAAAATCATCTGGAATTGACTTTGGTTGGCACAACCATGCTGGGAAAAGGATGAAGCCTCCCCCAAATACTAAAAATAGAACTCCTGTATGATTCCACTATCAGGTAGACCTTTTCAGGAAATAAAGTCAGCTTCTCGAAGTAAGATCTGCATTCTCCCACCCAATCTCCCTGAGGAGGGGTGGCCACCCTTAGCGACCCTCCCCTTGAGGCAGGTGCCTCCCTGGACAAGGGGCTACCCCAGGGCTGGAAGGTCTCCACAGCAGCACAGATACTAGGAGACAGAGTACAGCACCAGGCCAGTGAGGGTCAGGACACACTACCCCAAATATGGCACCTTGGCAAAATAAATACAGAAGCTAAAAGAACTTTTGCATAGAGCAAAGCAAGAAGGTCTCTCTGACCCCCAGCCATCAGCCCTTTTTCCCTTAAGCAGGTCAGAAGACTCCCATGTGGAACTTTCTCTCCCCGGACCACAGGGATGACGTGCTTATCACCAGAGTCAAGGAATTTAGGACCACGGGGTCAATACAAACACACCTGGTTAAATGAACCCTTATCTTCCTAGTTACTTCTTTACCGTTTATGAGCCCTAGTCCAAACCCCTGCGTCTGTCAATTCTTCACACACTTACTTCTTTGTCTAAAAGGTAGAAGAGCTGTCTGCTCCAGTCACTTCTGCTGGTCTTCATGGTCTTGTGAGGCTCCCACCAAAACAATCAATACATTTTGCTTGCTTTTCTCCTGTTCATCTGTCTTTGTTAATTTCCAGACTCAGCCGGGGACCTTAACAGGGTTGAGGAAAACTTTGTCCTCTCTTGCAGCACTGTGGGGCAGGGGGTGGGGAGTCAGGAAAACCCATCCCATCTTCCTGACTTTGGTTAAAACCGACCTCTGCTGGGAAGCAGCACAGGACTGTGCACGGCTGGGGGAGCCAGAGAGAAGCACGTGGAACATGTAGGAGCTACCTGACCCCCAGCCGGGGGACTTGGCCCCAGTGACAAGTCCAAGATGTGATTATGAATATTATAATGGAAGCATCCTGAACATCAGACCTTCCCCACTCCAGGCTTCATGATTGCTGCTCGTTGTAGTTGTTACTGTTGGCTTAGTGACTTTTCTGAACTAACTTTGTCAAGTCTGTATTCTTTGCTGTGTGTGGCTACTGAATCCCTGTGCTGTTACCTTAGTGGTCAGCCAGTGGCTGGGCAGAGAGGTCACCCCTATTTCCGAGCTATGGGCTACAGACTGGAAGTCCCCACAACCTCCTCTTCAGGTTTGAATAATCTGCTCCAGTGGCTCATGGAACTCAGAGAAACATGTTACTTACTAGATGACCAGTTCATTAAAAGGACAGAACTCAGAGCCAGGCAGCTGGAATCGATGAGCAGGGCAAGGTGTGTAGAAGAAGCTCGGAGCTCCCCCGCTCTCTGAGTTAAAGAGGCCTTTGCCCACCTCCACTCTGACCTTCGTCTGTACTTCCTAACTGATGACGTCCTTCCTTCGGGCTCATCTGTGTTAACTCAAGTGAAAGACCCAGTGGGCACCAAAATGACTCCTCAAGTAATAACCACTGCTGATGTCCTGGTGATTCTTGGGCACAGCCATGAATCTCAACTTCTTCATGATGGGGTGCAGCCCAGCAGCTGTGGATCCCACAGGTCCTCCAGGGGCAGTCCAGCAGCTGTGGGTCCCACAGGTCCTCTCGGGGACAGCCCAGCAGCTGAGGGTCCCATGGGTCCTCTGGGGACAGCACCTTAATGGGCTTATGGTCCAGCAAGTACCTGTTCAGGTGGCTCTCATTGTGCCACACAGCCTCAATCCCAGTGGCCAGGTTGACCCCCATTGCCTGGTGACAGGCCAAGGTCAGTCGGTGAACCTCTACCACCGACCCCCCAAAAAAGGTCCTCATGTAGTAAAAGTCGCCCTTGTCCCTGGGGATGTGTGCCTGGGACTGTGGCCAATGCTCGTAGCTGAAGTCCTTGCGGGCTGCCTGGTAGAAACCGGGGTGCAGGGTGCCGAAGAGGGGGGACAGGATCTCCATACTCACATGGTCGCGGAACTTCATGTCCACCTCTGTGCATACTAGGTAGTCCACCTCATGGAGGAAGTGTGGAATTATTCTTAGAAAATATATTGTAAGCCCTCAGGAGTGATTGTGGAAGCAGCTGAAAGGTCAACAGTGTTCCTGTTCTCAGACTATTGAACGCAAGGGCCCAGTAGGAGCAGGATCCCATGATCCCCAGGGGCAGGGCACAGGTTAGGAGCTAGGAAAGAATGTAACCCTCAGGTCCCCTTTCTGCACCTGGTGTTTGCTAGCACAAACATCCTGCTTTTCCCTTATCCCATGACTGCCTCCCTGCGTGCCTGCCCCTAGGGGAGGGTGCAGGACTGCTTTACAGCTTCAGGATACTTGCCATCCCTTTGTCCTCCTCTCCCACGCTTTGAGGCAACTGCCCTTGCTTTTCTGATAAAAAAATGAAATAAAAGCAGAGGCAGCCCTGCATGGTCACTCAGCTGCTGGGCTGCCCCCCATCATGAATAAGCTGAGATTCATAGCTGTGCCCAAGAATCACACATGTTTCTCTGAGTTCCATGAGCCACTGGAGCAGATTATTCAAACCTGAAGAGGAGGTTGTGGGGACTTCCAACTCATGGCAGGTGGGGACAGAACCTTCAGGGGGTCAGCCAGGGGAGGGGACCCGCAGGGTTTGCCCGGGAGCTCAGCACAGGGGGAGTGTTCCTGGCTCCAACATGCTGACTGTGGGGCTGCATGGATCACAGGGTCACCTGCCCTAACCCTAACCCTTAACCCTGACCCCTAACCCAACCCTAACTCTAATCAAACATCATGCTCAATTTAGAGGACTGACAGCTCTACTCTGAAATCACAAACAAGTCCATCATGCTGGCTTTCACTCGTTGCTCAGTATCGTACTGGAAGTTCTACCCAGAATGATAAGTCAAGAAATCCACATGTGAAAGAAAACAGTAGAACCACGTCTATTCAGAGACCAGAGATGACATCATCTTATATAGAGAGCTTCCTAAACAATCAACAAAAAATGATTACAGCCAGTTAATATCAACACACAAAAATCTCTCTTATTTGTATACATTAGCCATGAATCATCCAAAAAATAATTTAAGAAAACAATTCCATTTTAGGGAACATTAACATTGACAAAATACTCAGGAATAGATGTAATCAAGGTGCAAGGCTTGTACACTGAAAATTACAAAACATTGATGAAAGAAAGGGAAACCTAAATAAATCTGAGGACCCCATGGTGATGAAAAGACATACTATTGATAAGATGGCAATAGTACACAATGCAATGTGGAAATTCAATGTGTTCCCGAGGAAATTCACAAAGGCCTTTGGAAAGAAATGCACAAGCTAATCCTAACAGTCATATGGAATTTCAAGGGACCACAAAATAGCCAAAACAATCTTGAAAAAGAAAATCAAAGGTGAAAGGTCATACTTCTAATGTTCAAATATTAATACAAAGCAACAGTAAATAAAACATTGTGATACTGTCATAAAGGTATGCATTCACCCTGAAACAAATAATACATTATACGTTAATTAGTTGAATTTAAATTTAAAACGTTTTTAAAAATAAATAAATAAAATAGTTTTTTAAAAAAGATATGCATACAGATCAGTGGGATTTAACTGACAGCCCAGAAATAAACCCCTTCATCTATGGTCCACTGAATTTTGACAAGGGTGGCAACATTACACTGGGGGAGAGAATGGTCTTTTCAACAAAGGGTGCTAGACAATTGACTATCCATGTACAGAGAGATGAAACTGGACCCTTACCTCACACCACATATAAACATTAACTCAAAATAAATTAAAGGCTTAAATGTGAGAGGTAAAACTATAAACTCTAGAAGAAATAAATGGGGATAAATCTTCATAAGCTTGGATCTAGCAATGCTTTTAGATCTGACACCAAAGCATAAGAAAGGAAAGAAAAAAATAGATAAAATAATATCCTCAAAATTAAAAATCTGTTCTGGGTGCCTGGGTGGCTCAGTTGGTTAAGCGTCCGACTCTTAATTTTGGCTCAGATCATGATCTCAGGGTCATGAGATCGAGCCCACGTCAGGCTCCACACTGAGTGTGGGGCCTGCTTAAGATTCTCTCTCCTTCTCCCTCTGCCCCTGACCACTCGCACACTCTCTCTCACTCACTCTTAAAAAAGAAATGTAAAAAAATAAATAAATAAAAATCTGTACATCATAAGATACTATCTGGAAAGTGAAAAGATAGCCCCCAGAATGGAAGAAAATATTTGTACATTATTTATCTAATAAGAGTCTGTTGCCCAGAATATGTAAAGAGCTTTTACAACTCCTCAGCAAAAAGACAACACATTTTTTAAAATAGACAAAGGACTTGGGTAGACCTTCCTCCAAAGAAATCATACAAATGGTGAATAGCACATGAATAGATGTTAAGCATCTTTAGTCTTTATGGAAATGAAGATTTAAACCAGTTAGATGTCCTTTTACACATGATAGAATCGCTATAATCAAGAAAACAAATTTTGGAAAGGATGTTGAGAAACTGAAACCCTTACACCTTGCTTGTGAAAAATGGTGAGTCTACGTATAAAATATTTTGGCATTTACTCAAATAGGTCAAAGTAGAATTACCATATGGTTCAACAATTACACTCCTAGATGTATACCCCCAAAATTGAAAACACTGATACAAACAAAAATGTACAGAAATATTCGTAGCAGCAGTGTTCACAATAGGCAAAACCCAGAAACTATGCAAATGTCCATCAATGGGGAAAGGATAAACAAAATGAGGTAGATCCATAACTGGCAATCTTGTTCTGCCCTATGAAGGAATGAAGTAAAAGGGTTCATTTGTAGAAAAAAATATGGTGGCTCCTCAAAATATTAAGCACAGAATTCCACTGCAGCATATATGCCCCCCAAAACTGAAAGTACAAGTACCCTTATTCAGAGCAGCAATTTTCACAACAGCCAAAAGGTGGAAGCAACCCAAGTGTCCACTGACAGATGAATGGATAAACAAAATGTGGTATATACAGTGTGGAACTCGATTCAGCCTTAAAAACGAAGGGAGTTCTGACACAGGCTACAACACGGATTGACCCTGGAAGTCGTTTCGCTGAGTGAAATCAGCCAGTCACAGGAGGACAGATACTGTGTGATTCCACTTATAGGAAGTATCCTGAGACACAAAGTAGAATGTGGCTGCAGGGGCCGAGGGGGAAGGGCAATGGGGAGCTGGTGTCTCATGCATTGAGTCCCCCTCGGGGAGAAGGAAAAAGTGCTGGAGAATGATGGACAACCGCGGGAACTCGGCTGAGGCCAGAGAACTGTGCACCTGAAATGTTGTAAGTGGTCAATACTATTATGTTTAGTCGCAGTGAAAAGATGAATGAGGGACTGATGCAGGTCACAGCGTGGGTGGACACTGAAAACAGCCGCAGTGACAGAAGCCAGACAGAAAAGTCCAGATTGCAACCATCTTGCTCTTTACATCCACCAAGGTTACCCACATAAGGCAAAGTGTCGGGAGCAGTTCCAGAGGAAGAAAACTGGATGCGAGTGGAAAAGGACGCTTCAGACAGTGGGGCAGGTGGTGACAGTGGAAGTGGGCCTGTGGTCTGGGTTAAAATGTGGAAACTGCATGATTTCCTCATTTAGGGTTATGTGGTGGTTCCACGGGACAGTGTCCCTGTTTGGGGTAAAATACACTGAAGTATTCGTGTGAAGTGGCAAATGTGGTAAGGAAACAACACCTGGGGTGTCTCAGTGTGGAGATAAAGCATATTTGTGCTGTGCTGACAAGTTTACTGCACATTTGAAATCACCACAGAGTCAGTTAATCTTTCAAACAACCATGTCAGCACCAGGTCACAGAAGCAGAGACGACATCAAACTTTGTGATGGAGGCCAAGCCCTCCCAGATCCAGTTCACCCACCGTAGAGCGGCCGCTCGCCCTTGTAGGAGGCCACATGGTAGCAAGAGACTCGTGGGAGAATTAAATCCGTGGCCACTGTGTTGGATGCAGTAAAAGCAGTGGGATTTGGTATTGCAATTTTCCACAGTGCTCCACCAAAAACTGTTTAGAACTGTGAAAATGCATGAAGGGAAGCCTCAAGAAAGTGGACTGGGGACGCCAGAAGGGGAGGCTGGAGGGGGAAGCCTGCCACTCAGGGTCATTACAGGAACAACTGTCAGTTACAGACCCGGCCTTAGAACCCCCCACCGGAGAGACTCATCAGTCACAGGCCCCAGAGGGGAAGATGCAGGTTTCACCTCCTCCAAGAAACCCACCACCCCTGCAGCTCAGCAGCTGAGAACCCTCCATCACCCCGAACCCCTGCTTCTCTCCAGTGGACTTTCCTTCAGAACAACCCTCCCAGCTTCCCCCACCTTCTCCAAGAAATAATTTTCTCTCCTTTCTTGCACTTGCTTGTGATGTGGCCGTAGCTCGCTTGTCCCGGATTGCAAGTCTCTGCTATTCCCAAATGAACCCGTTCTTGCTGGTAAAATAACTGGCAGTTTGAGTTTAAGGTGAACAGAGCTAATAAACTCAATAAACGTGCAAGGAACAAAATCAATACACAAAAACCAGTCGCACTTCCATGTGCTCCTGACAAACCACGAGAAAGAGAAATACGGAGAACCATCTCATGTCCAGCAGCACCAAAAAGAAGAAACTACTAGCAGTAAAATTTAACCAAGGAGCTGACGGACCTGTTCTCTGGCACCGTGAGACCCTGAAGTCCCCCATGAGGGACACGCTCTCTGCGCTCAGGGCAGAACCAGCACTGAGGATGACTCTCGCCAAAGCCTCTGCGGAGTCCGCGCTGTCGCCACCAAACCCCCAGCCGCGCCTTCCCGGACACAACCGACAACCCAGACGCGGCTGTGGGCGCGGGAAGGGCCCCGCAGCGCGGAGCGGGGGCGCACCCCGGCGGGTGGCTGCTCCCGACTGCGGACGGTCCGAGGAGGCCCAAGAACCGACCCGGGCCGGGCAGCGGATCGGGCCCAGAGAGGGAAGCCCCGACAGCCCTAGGCAGCACCCCGGGACCCCGCGTCACCGCACGCAGAGCCACGGAAAGCCCAGCATCCACCCAGCGCGCCCTTCCTCCCCGGGGGCCCTGAGGGCGGACCCCCCCAGCAGTCCCTGCTCAGGCGGCTTCTCCTCACCTTCTCCCCCTGCGGGGATCCCGTGGGTGTGGACACGGCCCCATGTCCTCCACAACGAGTCCTGTCTGCGTGGACGCGCTCCCACCTTCTCCCAAGCAGGCCCGGCTGCTGTCCGTGTGGCTACGGTCCCACATCCTCCGAAGCCCCCACTGCGGGTCCTGAGGAGGCCGGCTCCTGACTGTGGATGAGGCCCCGCGGCCTCCCGAAGCCGGTCCTGGGGTCGCCGGTCAGCGCAGGGAGGAGGAGGGCTGAGCGCGCACGCCCCCCGCGCGTCGCGGAGCAGGACTCGGGCGCCCCCTGCGGGAGGTGGAGGCAGTGCAGGATGAGGTGCGCTCAGTTCAGGGGAGGCACCTGTCCTTCTGGGGTCCAGCTGGATCCATTACATTTTGGAAATTCGAACTGAAATGGAGTCCAGTTGTCCCCTGACCTCTCTAGAAATAGAAACAATTGATTAGAAACCATATGGAATTAAGTGAAATGCACGCACAAGCTTTACAACTTACAGATAATTCATTCAAAATTGTAGATAAATTTAATTTGTAAAACTATCAAAATATCAAAAAGAAAACATAAAAGAAAATCTACATGACCTTGGGTTTGGTGATGAGTTTTAACACACAACACCAAAAGCCAATCCACAAAAGAAAAAAGTTGATAATATGAACTTCCTAAAATTAAAACTTCTGCTCTGTGAAAGACCTTGCTCAGAGAACTAAAAGACAAGCCACAAACTGGGAGGAAATATTTGCAAAACACAAATCTGGTAAAAGATTTGTATTCAAAATATACAAAAAGCTATCAGAACTCAATAATAAGGAAACAACCTAATTGATAATGGGTAAGGATCTGAAAATGCCTGGACAAAGAAGATATACAGATACAAAATAAGCATACAAAAATATGCCCGACCTCATCATTATGGATTACACACCTATTACAAATACTAAACTCCAAAAACAGGAATACCAATTGCTGGAAGGTGAGGAATGGCAGCAACTGTCCCTTTAGAAGACAGTTTGGCCATTTTCTCCAAACCTAAGTAAGTCTCAAGTTAAGATTCAACAATTGCACTTCTAGTATTAAGACAACTGCTTTGAAAATCTATTTCCAAACAAAAACTCACATGCCGTTATGCACAGCAGCTCTATGTCTAGTGGTTAAAATCTTAAAGAAATCAGGATGAACTTTGATCGATGAAACCATAAGCAAACTGGTGTGTATCCAGGTGAAGGAAGCAGAATATGCCACCCTAAAAATGCCTCCTTGGCGCAAGGATTATTTGGCGCTGATTAATTTTAAGAAAGAGCAGACACAGGAGAATCTCTGAAAACTGAGCATAGGTTGCCATTTGGTGAGTGAAATGTACACTTATAAAGGAAAGCTCCATTTGTAAGGATGTCTCCCTCTCTGTACCAGTAACAGAAGAATGACTAAATCTCCAGAAACTCTTAGCAAAAGAGAAGGCACAGACTTAGATCACCAAGGAAGAAAGGGGTTCACTTAAGGTCAGGGGCTGTAGCCGCCCATCCAGTGCTCTTGCTGTCCTCCTCCAATGGCAAGATATTCTTACCCTTGCTAAAAAAAAAAAAAAAAAAAAAAAAAAAAAAAAAAAGGAACCTTGCTCTTGGTGGGAAACTCAAGGCACCTGACCTGGGCATTAGGTCTCTACATCTCAGAGACTGGAAGACACACAGACCTGACTTGTGTCCGTGGGAGGAGGGAGCCCATAGTCTCACCTTCCTCCCCACAGTAATCACCCTTCCCCAAAGAACAAAGTGGCTTACTTTTCAATCTTTTCTCTCTTCTTTACAAATAGCAGACACCAAACGTGAGGAGAGTAAAAGAAATTATTGCTCAGTGAAGTTGTGGGAAGCTCAAGGATTATTTCACAGCATGGAATCCGTACTTGGCAGACTTTTCAGATGCCACCTGACCTGGACCATGTACATGGCTCTCAGAAACCATGCAGCCTCAGTGAGGAATTGCCCACTGAGAGACACAGTTGCTCCAATGCCCTTAATTCTTAACAAGTATGAACGCCAAAGGTTTATATTACAACGGGGAGGCCAGAGGACTGCAGGGCCAGTCTGCTATATGGCTGCAGTGGCAGGACTACGTTCAGTGTCTGTAGGGATATCGCTTTTCTTGCCAGGCTAAAAGGCTGTGAGGGAGGAGGTGCTTGTCTCAACCACACAGACGTTGGGAATAGAAATATGCCAAAGGGCTGTCTACACTGCCTGAGGACCTGTTACATTGCCCAACAACATAGTCAGCTCAATAATGGGGGTTGTCAGGATCTGAGCTGGCCTGAGCTGGATGACCACAGAGGCCTGCCTGGACGATAGGAGGCCAAGGGCTGTCCTGTCTGAAATCTGAGTGTCTACTTCTGATTGCTCGGATGGGACAAAAGATCCAGCTGGTGCCAGGAGGGGCCCGCCAGCCTGCAAGAAGGGAGCACCTGGAGGCTAGCAGGTCACTGCACCTGGTCCTATATAAATCCACATGTGTTTACTGAGTTCCCTTGGGGTTAAGGCTGTGCTGAAGGCTGCCCAGGCAGAATGAGACCAATAGCACCCTTCCCAGGTGAGGGAACGGAAGGACCCTTCCTGAGCTCTGAGGCCCTCCACACCCTTGACTAAGACTGAGTTGGATTTGAAACTGTCAGTGACCAGGTGGATATTTCACTGTGTTTCCATTAAAGCCCAACACTGAGGGACAAAAAAACTAATGCTCTAGATCAACCCCTGATGCATATGTGACCATGAGCAAGTACATCCTAGAGGTCCAGAGACATGGGGGAGAAACCGAGAAGACACAGAAGGTAGGGAAGAGGGCCACTTCTGCTAAAGCCAACGCTGACCCAGGTCCTGACCCAAACACTGACTTTGACCCTGACCCAGAATGTAAGGCCAACACAGAGCCAGACTAAGACGCTGACCCAGAAGCTGACCCAGATCCTGACATTGAGCCTGAGACTGATCAAGACCTTGAACCTGATCTCAACTCTGACCCTGACCCCAACCCATGACCCTAACCCTAACCCCTAACTCTGACCCTGACCTTAACTCCAACCTATCCCTGACCTTGGCCCTGACCCTTACTCTAAACCCTGACCCTGATCCTGTCCAACAAATAAGGAATACCGAGTGGGAATAATGAGAAACTACACTGTAAAAGATGGGTCCAGTTTGGACTGTGGAAAGTCTAATGTCTGGCTGAGCACTGGGGGCAGTGATGTTTGAGCAAAACCACTAAAGTCCCTACATGGAGGTAAGGATGTCTCATATGCCAGTGTTTCCATCCAGGGATGGGTGGAGACCTGGACCAAAGAGCCTCTAATCTGGGTGGCTTCTAGAAGGATAAATCAGCTGTTTCCACCAACAACACACAGAGACAGAACATCTTACAGTTATGACCTAGGGGCAGCTCTGCACTGCCTCATTGTCTTCTCAGTGTTTTAGGAAAACCTATTGTGCTCTTTATAGACCTAAAATTATTAAGTGGTCCTCATAAATTTGAAGAATCTAATGACTAGGGGATCTGAGGTCAACAGCAGTTCTCAAGCATGTGTGTTCGGCAGCAAAATGACTCAGACTCGCCAGGGCTTGTTCAATGTAGATTTTCTGCAGCATTGGTTACACGTAAGGTTTGACCTGCTGGCTTGTTCTCTTAACTTAGGGTGATGCAGTGAGTCACAAGGGGGCCAGGTGAACCTCAGCAAAATAAAGACTCATAAAAAATCCATTGCCTGGAGGGGCACTTGGGTGGCTCAGTCAGTTGGGTGGCCAACTCGATTTCAGCTCAGGTCATGATCCAAGGAAAAGGGATAGAGCCCCACATCGAGCCCTGTGGCAGGCTCCACACTCATGGGGAGTCTGCTTCAGAATTCTCTCTCTCCCTCTCCTTCTGCCCCTCCCTCCGCTCACATGCTCGCTCTCTCTCTCTCTCTCTTTCTCAAATAAATAAATAAATCTTTTCGAAAAATCCATTGCCTGGAGATGACAGTTTAGGAGGTGCTAGAACATGTCTGGAGGGTGGTGGGGGGCAGGAGGAGTAGGTGAGGGGTGATAAGGTTAGGGTCACAAAGGTCATATTGGGGAATGTCCACTCAGAGACCTAGGAAGGCAAAGGAGTGGAGACCACCAGCCCCTGAAATAAAAGCTGATGTTTTCAGATCAGTTGTAATGAAGACAGAAACTAAAGATGAGCCATAGGCTACAATTGATCTGACAGGGGAAAGAAGGACACAGAGAGAGTTGAACATTGGTCCACTAAAAAATGCTAGAATTCATGAAATTGATTCCAAGTAAAAAATGTTCACTAATAATAATTAGTAATAAACAAAGGGATCTACAATAGGAACTGAACAGATCTCACGAATGGGTATCGGTCATGAAGGAATGTCCCTGGCTCTACTTCATCTTCACATGTTTGGATTGTGTGTGTCACAAAAGAACGCCTACTTGGGTTGTGAGAAAGTCACTGGATTCTCTAAACAGTCTGTGACTCCACTGCTGGAAAGAAAAGTTTGTTGAGAAAAACAGTTGGCGCAGACCCTCTCTGGAGTGAAGCAGAACGTTCCTCAACAATCTGCTTGTATGCATCCTGTGCTGTGGGCTTAACCAAAGGTCAAAGCCACATTATCCATAAGCAGGGCTCTCACTGTTCCCTGACTTCAGTGGACAGAGAAGAGACTAGTTTTTCTCCCTCAGAATGCAATTCACATCTACAAACACCCAATCTTAGAAGGGATGTGGCTTACTCAATTTCAAGAACTGGGCTTTTAAAAATAAACATTCTCCTATTGTTTCCCTTCAGTAAAACAGAACTTAATTTAGTTGCTTAAGAAGCTAAGAATGATTAAGATGGGCTTTTGGAAACAAAATAACACCAAAGAGGTAACACTAAGATGAAAGAGAATGTTACCGTGTTTTAACTCTAAACTTTAAAAAAAGTTATAGATACATATTTTTGAAAGAAATAAAATGTGTTAGATGTAATTTTGCTATAAAGTAAAAAGATACTGGAAATAGAAGCATCTGGGCCATAGCTGTATTGGAAATATGCTGAGATTAAAACAGGAAGCCACCAATGAAATCCCCCCGTGGAGGAGTAGGGACCCAGAAGGAACGGGTGGCCAGGCACATGGGGGCTTCAGGGTTTGGACCACAATAAAGCACTTCCTGCAGTTTTAGGTGCCATGTGCAAAGTGGAGACTGCTGCAGGAGAAAGAGGGGACAACAGTTCCTCTGTCCCTTTCACTTCTGTAGATTGCAAAGTTTCAGACTTAATACATTTCTAGTTGAAGGTTTATTGTACATTTTTAAATTCTCAGTGTTTGAAGTGACAAAGTCTGCCATGTCCAAAGAACAGGGAAGTGGAAAAAAGGAAGAAACAATTCAATCATTTGATGGACTTGAACTCCCCTCCCCCATTTTCCCTGAAAACAGAAGGAAATCTGTAAGGAGAAAGTACCATCATGTGTGATTTTATGTGTGATTTGTGCCTGGAGAGAAATCATGTCTGCTTCCCTCCTGTTCCCTTTTTTAAGCATCTTACTTTGTTGGTGGTCCGTGAAGTTGCCCCTCATTTTCTAGTACAACTATGCATTCTCTCCCTCTCTTTCTCTCTTTCATCTTTTTCCCCTTTTCTTTTAGGGGCAGGGGTCAGGCAGGATAAATCCCAGCATGAACCCACTCTACCATTTTAAATTAGGAGCCCTCTCAGCCATTGTCCATCACGGTACAAATCTGAGGTGCTGGAAATTGCCACCCATGGGCCAAGTCTGACCACCACCTGTTGTCTGTAGACAAAGTGTTGTTGGAACAAAGCTACTCACATAGTTAAGTATGCTCTCTGGCTGCTTTCAAGCCACAGTGCAAGCATGGAGTAGTTGTCAGAGAGACCACAGAACTCTCCATATTTTCTGTTTAGCCTTTTACAGAAATTCTGGGCTTAATTGTAAAAGATAAATATTATCATGTCACTCCTTTGAGTAGAAGGCTCCGTATTACCTTCAGGATAAAACATAATCTCTGACCCCGATAGGAAAGGGCTTCCATCCTTTAGCCAAGCCTCCATATCCATCCTCGTCTATTTCCACTCCTTCCTGTTACTTTCCTTCTAGCCACATGGTGGAATGTGCTGTAAGATCTCACCCACTCTGGATATTGCATTCTGCCTCCAAAGACCTTCCTGTTCCACGGCAAGCTCCTTCTTCATGCTTGAGGACACAGCCCATGCATCCCCACATCAGAATGTCTACCCCTCACCCCCAGGATCTCCTGGAGCAGCCAGTGCTCTCGCTGCACTTTTTTCCATCTACTCCCTTGCATCTCCAGGCTTGACCCATCTCATGAGTAGGCTGAGCACAGACACAACAGGATTGGGAGATGGCAGCAGGAACCGGCTGCTCCTCCAAGGTATATGCAGCTTAAAATTACATGAAGACTTTCCTGAGCATGAAGTCCCCTTAACATGAAGAGGATAAATGGTTGTGTAAGCTCTTGAAGACAAGGCATTCCCACCCGTACGTTCCTGCATTCAGCAGTTATTCAGCCCGGATCGAAACTGTGATCCTGTCCTTACCTGCTGTGGTCCTGGGAGGTCCCTCGGTGTCTGTCAGATTGACACCTGCTGTTACGAACACCCTTCCTCCTGCTGTTGTCTGTTGTGTTTGCTGAACAAAAACAACACAAAGCATGCGGCTTTCTAGAAACTTGTTAAACGTCAGCTCTGTTGGTAACACTAGATGGAAGGGAGCTTTCCGATTTTCTGACAGCATCACGGGGGACAGGTGCTAACTGTTGAAAGGCACATTTCATCAGTGACTGCCACAGGAATGCTCCTCCTCACAGGCATGTAGAAACTGAGCCATCCTTGGAAGAGGAACATGCTCTAATGGCCTTCAAGTTATTTACATCATAGTTTTTCCAGGCCTTTGTACCTGGAAATTCTGAAGAAAAGTATGTGAGTGGGATCAAGAGAGATGACTCATGTGCTTTGATCTGGAGTAGAGAAGCCATGATTCCTGTGGTTTGTGGAATTTAAGTGTACTGCTGGGGTCCATCAGAAGTCCAACCAGCTCCTCTCCTGAAAGCATAATCAGCAGTTCTATTCACTCACTGAGAGAGGAATTCTGCCCATGTAAGCAATGTCTTTGCTATAATTCAGAATGGCACTATTTATCTAAGTCTTACTTTTGAGAATACTGGTTCACATAGTTCACTTTCAAATTTTCCTCATATTAGCAGGGTCATAGCTAATGTCAATGGTGTGTAAGATGAGAAGGTTTTGGTTTTTTTTTTTTAAGAATTTTTTTATGAAGGGTGCCTGGGTGGCTCAGTTGGTTAAGCGACTGCCTTCGGCT
>NW_023270282.1:27767-71667 GCF_011800145.1 Mirounga leonina
AGGGAGCCCGATGCGGGGCTCGATCCCGGGACTCCAGGATCATGACCTGAGCCGAAGGCAGTCGCTTAACCAACTGAGCCACCCAGGCGCCCTTAATGTTACAAATTTTAATGTCTCCTGTTATACACTGGTAAATTGGAAAGGTACACACTCCCCCTGCCAGCCCCATCATAGGTAATAACCAAGACCTCCTACCTAAAAAATACCTTTCTCTCCGTTTGTTAAACCTGGCATCTGCTGGCTGGCTGTGGGTAGCCAACAAGCATCCTCCTCACTCGGGCCGCACAGCCTGGGTCAGTATGGCTGGTGAGGTGGCAGCTGCCGAACTGGGTTCTAGACTCTCTTTCCCTGTCTCTCTCCCGCTTTGCTTCGTCTCTGTCTCTGTCTCTCCCTCTCTAATTTTCACATTATCATCTGGGCATAGAACAGGTGCCTCAGATGTGGGGCTTGGGAGGGTGTCTCGTTCCGCACCCACACATTGGCTTCTCTGAGCTTATTCACAATAATTGACACATCTGCAACAGACGAGTTGCTGAAGTGAGAAACCTCTTACAGCGTTTTTCTGATACTTTGAATATATGACCATATGTTTATCCCTCGTTTCTGAAAAATCACCAGTCGCCCAGTCAACACTATGAACAACTTTAGTTTCTGTGGCCTGCGGGCTTCGGAAGACGGGGGTCTACATACTGGAGGCAGGTGGCTCAGCAGCAACGGCATGTGTGTGGCTTTCAGGCTGACAGTGGCTGAGTCTCCACACTGCCTGACCCACAGCCAATCGCACACGCAAAGCTGTGGCGGAAACACCTCCTAGCTCTGTTCTGGGAGCGGGCCTGTGCAGCATTTCTGTGGCTCTTCCTGGGGTAAGCAGCTACTATTCCTCCTTGTGCTTTTCTCAGGGTAGAACATGGTGCTTTGACCCTGCTGCACTGAGTCTACTCAGCAGGTGTGTGCAGTGTAGGTATGGCCAGCCGGCAGGCTGCTGCGCATACCCAGGGTCAGCTGTCACGGGTCTCCAAAGGCAGATGTAATCACTCTTGCTCAGCATCTCCAGTCATGCATTCTTTACCATCAGCCCAAGTGACCAAGAAGAAAAGTTTCTCATCAGAATGCAATCTCGGAAGATAATGGGGATTCCCAGTTGTCTTTTTTCTAGTCACATTTGTACTAGGCTTTGAATCTGTTGGGGGCAGGAGAATTTGTGCTCACTCTAGAATACCGTGGAACAGTTTCTGGGTTCCAGGTGCTGTTCTGGGGGCCAGGTGTGGGCAGAGAGCAGCTCACCTCCAGTGTAGGGCTGCAGGTGATGCACACAGGTGAGACCCCCCCCATGTCTGTACCACCTGCACTAGGCTAGCTCCTAGAAGGCATCAACTAATTAAATACCAAAAACAAAACAAAAAATATGTCTCCGGGCACCTGGGTGGCTCAGTTGGTTGAGTGATTGCCTTTGGCCCAGGTCATGATCCTGGAGTCCCGGGATCGAGTCCCGCATCGGGCTCCCTGCTCGGCAGGGAGTCTGCTTCTCCTTCTGACCCTCCCCCATGTCATGCTCTCTCTCATTCTCTTTCTCTCAAATACATAAATAAAAAACTTTAAAAAAATAAGTCTCCACTACTTTTGAAAACTTACTGTTATCTAATTTTTAACTGATTTAAATGAATAAACTTCCTGTTTATCTTGGCAAGATGCATGATCAAGTCACAAATATTTCAAACCAAAATATAATATTGTGCCAAGAGAAAAATGTATTTTATGTGTTAGTTTGATTTTTTTAAAGACTTATTTATTTATTTGGGGGGGGGGCATGCACAAGAGCAGGAGGGACAGAGAAAGAGGCAGAAAGCATCTCAAACAGACCCTGAACTGAGCATGGAGCCCAATGTGGAGCTCAATCTCATGACCCTGAGATCAGAGCCTGAGCTGAAACCAAGTCAGATGATTAACCAACTGTGCCACCCGGGTCCCCCCGTGCTAGTTTGATTTTTTTTTCTATCATTTAGTGTTTTTAAGGTAATGAAATTGAGAAGTCTGTGTCTCTAAGAGTCCTTTAATATAAGAATTTCTGCATTTTGGAAAAAAACCTCAATATATCTTCTATTGCAGATAGATGTCAGTCAACTGATACTGATAACAAATGGAAGATTTTAAAATGGCCTTCCTCCTGTGATAAATTTCCATGGGCTACAGTAGATTGCAAGCCCTCAGTACACTAGGCAGGACCAGTGCATCCCCCACTCGGAGGAGCACATGCAACATCTCTCCATCCAGTTCACACACACAACTTCTAACAAGCCTGCAGAATGTGCAGGGACTGTCACTTGGTGATGGTAGACTCTGGGATCATGAGGAGGTGGATGGCGAGGATGAGGGGCACAGATGAGCTAATCCGGGTTGTTGGGTGCTGATCGTCCAGACACCTCAGGAGCCTGGGACTCCCCTTGGTTGGGCTATTTTCAGGCTCTGGAGGGCCTTTGATATATAGAAAAAGAGTTATTAAAAAATTATCGCCAGGGCGCCTGGGTGGCTCAGTCGGTTAAGCGTCTGCCTTCGGCTCGGGTCATGGTCCCAGGGTCCTGGGATGGAGCCCCGCATAGGGCTCCCCGCTTGGCGGGAAGCCTGCTTCTCTCTCTCCCTCTCCCACTCCCCTTGCTTGTGTTCCTACTCTCGCTGTCTCTCTGTCAAATAAATAAATAAAATCTTTTAAAAAAAATTATTGCCACTAAAATTTTGATAAGTATTATTCCTGTTTTTTTAACCATACTTAGAAATCTAAAATTATACTATAAATAAAATTTCCAGTCCTCTCGTTTTTTCCACTATTAGATCATGAACATTTACATGCCATTTAATGTATCTGTACATCAGCAATTTCCATGGCTGGATACTCAATTTAATCCTTCTTATGCTGTTAGCCATTTACATGATTTCTCCTTTATCATAGTAATAATGCTTTCAGTGTGCTACTATTCCTATATATAAACCATTCATGATCTTGCTGAGCATTTATTTATGAGTTAGTTATATATGACTTGAGCTGATGTGGTTATATGTTTACATGTTTATTCCAAATACAGTAAGACCCAGGACAAGGTGTGTGGGCTTTGAGACAAGAAGGAGCCAGCCTGCATCCATGTTCTCATTCCTGCTATAGCTCAGCCTCAATGTTCTGACACAGAAAATGAGGACAATGCCATGTGCCTCCTGATGGTGCTGTAAAGCCTACAGGGGAAACTGTACGTATGTGCTTAGCAGAAGGCATGGTGAGCACAGCTGGGTCCCTTCCCTGCCTCTGGGACAGACTGTCAGACACCCTGAAATCCCATTCGCAGGGTCTTACATGCACTAGGTGAGATTATGTTTTCAGCAAATGTGGCTTTTCTCTGGGTCACTCTTAGCTGCCCTACAGCCCCAGCATTCCTGGGACCTGCATGGGGAAGGGAGGTGTTGGTGTTAGTGGAGAGTGACCCTCCCAGGTGTCTGTGTCCCTCCTGGGTTGCAAACAGCCCACTGTCCTTGATGTGCCTAAAGGAAAAGGGAAAAGCTGTGCTTCTAAGCTTGTGCAGCAAGTCTTTAATTTGTGGGCATGGCCCTCCCCAGTCACACAAGACAACCTGATGCTGGATCCACAGCCAACGGGCTCCAGGGAATAGGGTATGGTTCTTACCAGTGGGGAGTTGGCCCTCACAAGGCCAGTGATCTCAAGCTAGCTGTTGTGTAACAAGGAAACAAAACACGAGTCTTTAAGTTAAACATCAAACTAGAATAGAACAGGTGTTTAAGCTTGTCCACATCCCATGTAGAGCAGCGCCTGGCCCTGGCCTACATCACAGAGCCGCAAGGAGCCCTGGGGAGAGACTGCCGTCCCCATGGGAGGTGCGAGGACCATGGCTGAGTCAGCATATCTCCAGGTTCATCTCCTTCCTAAATCAGGCTTTTCTCTGAAGAATGAGGAATAACTCAGTCCAGTCCCCTGTTTTTCAAATGAAATATAAGGGAGACCAGACGGTTGATGGACTGAGTCACTGACACCTAGTCCATCCATCCAGTCTTCCTTCATCCATAAAAGGTGGAAAGCAGTAGAAGCTCCTGTGGTGGTGGAACCTGGATCCACTGCTGTTGGCTCCCATCATCCGTCCAGAGCACCAGCTCCCGTGGGGGCAGCTGGAGGCCTCGTCTTGCTTGAGGGTGGTTAGGAAGGGACTAGGTCTCAACAACTCGGGATGGAGCTCCTCTTCTAAACAGTGCATGCTTTAGTTTCTTCACTCTTCTGCTTTTTGTTCCAGCAATGACCAACAACAGAGTATTTTTCACTTACCTTGCAATGACAAGACCCATACTTTACACAACTGAATATTTTGGATCCTATTTACTGCATTACAGTGCAGTTTTATCTTGTTAATGGTGACATTTGAACACGTAAAGTTCTAGTTTTAGATCAGAGTGAAAGTAAAAAAGAAAGAAACACTGACCCACAAAGGAAATGGGTATGGGCCTGTCCTGGGTCACATTCACCTCTGGCAGTGCCCAGCCCGTCTCACTCCTATCACGTGAGAAAGGCCCTCCTCCTGTAATGTTTACCTGGCTTTGGCATCAGGGGAATGCTAGCCTTGCAAAATGTGTTTGGGAGTAATCCCTCCTCAATTTTTTGGGAGTGTTTGAGAAGGATTGGCATGAATCCTTCTTTAAATGTTTGGTGAAACTCCACAGTGAAACCATCTGGTCCTGCGTTTTTCTTTGGAAGTTTTTGATTAGTGACTCAATCTCCTTGTTATTGATCTGTTCACGTTTTCTATACCTTCATGATTTACTCTTGGCAGGTTGTATGTTTCTGGGAATTTATCAGATTTTCTCCAGGTTGTCCACTTTGCTGGCATGCAGCTGCTCCTAGGACTTTCTTATGAGCCTTCGTATTTGTGTAATGTCCTCAGTGGCCATGTACCCTCTTTCAGATATAATTTTAGTATTTTTGGATCCATTCTCTCTTTTTCTAGTCTAGCTAGAAGTTTGCCAATTTTGTTTATGTTTTCAAAGAACCAGCTCTTAGTTTTATATTGAGACGTCTTACGTGCTAGCACTATGATAAGTATTTTATATGCACAAAAACATTGAAAATACTACCCTTTACGACACAACTATGTAGTCATATTCCCATTTTTGACCGGTGCAAGTGGCATGTTAGAGATATTAAGCAATTTAATGATATCACATCTTTAATTGCTGAGGGGATTGGAATTGGGATTTAAATCTGGGTCTGTGTGACTCAAAGGCTTATGTCTGTAACCACAGGTGTCTTTATATCACCTGTACCAGAATCTAGATTCTAATCCAGGTTTACCAAACTAGAATCTCCAGTGGCAGGCCTGGGAATATTCATTGTAACAATATCCTGTGTAATTGCGATGCACACCGAAGTGCAAGAAACAGTGTACTGCCATCTCTTATAACATCATCCCTGTTTCTGTCTCTGTGCCTTGCATGGCTCCTTCCAGCTTGAGTGCCTCCTCCCTTCTTCTATTAGTCCTTCAAAGACCTATCATCTTGATAATGCCCCATCTCTCTCTTGCACGGGTGAACTGTTGGTGGAACTCATGTTCTCCTGTTTCTTAGGTTTTTACTTTATTTAAAGGATCCCATCGTCCAGTAGTTTCCTGAGAAAATATGCTGTGCATAGCCAAGAATGCCTTTATTCTATTCTTACACTGGATTGGTGGTTTGGTTGGGTTTAGAAAAACAGATACTACTGCTTAGAAATTGAGACCAAGTTCCATTTTCTTATTACATGTAGAATTGCAGGGGTGCCTGGGAGGGTCAGTCTGTTAAGCATCTGCCTTAGGCTCAGGTCATGATCTCAGGGTCCTAGGATCAAGCCCCTTGTCGGGCTCCCTGCTTAGCAGGGGGTCTGCTTCTCCCTCTCCCTTTGCCCCTTCTGCTGCTCGCGCTTGCTCTCTCCCTCTCTCTCAAATAAATAAAAAAATCTTAAAAAAAAAAAAAAGAATTGCTTTTGAAAAAGTTCGGTGCAAGACTCTTGATTGCAGGTGATATTTTTCTTCTGCCTCACTGGAAGCTTTTCAGATCTTTATCTCCAATGTTCTCCAATTTCACAATAATGTACTTCAGTATGAAACTCCTTTGACATTTATTTTGAAGAGCCCTCAATAAATTTTTGTAGTCTGGAAACTCAAACTTCATTTATGGAAAATGTTCTTAATTTTTAAATTGAGATATAATCATGTAAGACATAACTTGCTCATTTAAGGGGCATAGCTCACAAGGTTGTACTCAATTATAGGATGTCCTCATTGCCCCATGAAGCAACTCTTGACCTATCATCAGGATTCCTTCCTTCCCCTGTCTGGAACCAATCTACTTTCTATCGCTACGGATTTGCCTCTTCTGTACATCCCATGTCTGTAAATGGAATCATGCTGTATGGAGCCTTTTGTGTCTGGCATCTTTCACTTACATAATTTTTTCAGAGTTCATCCCTGTTATAGTATGGATCAGTACTTCATTCTTTTTTATGGTTAAATAATATTCCATCATATTGCATATAACGCATTTTATGTATCCATTCATCAGCTTATAGACATTTGGGTTGTTTCCACTTTTTGGCTATTATGAATGATACTACTATGAACACCTGCATACAAGTTTTTGTGTGGACATGTGTTTTCAATTACCTTGGGTATATACTTAGGAGTAAAATTGATGGGTCAGATGGTAATTCTGATCGACTTTTTGAGGAACTACCAGACTATTTTTCCAAGAAATTCTACAAATTTAAATTCAACTATTAGACTATTTTCCTTTTTCTCTCTTTGTGAAAGTCTGTTTGTTAAAAATGAAGATGAATCAGCAAAATCAACATAACCTCAATGCGTAAATTACCAAAAACAGGAGACAGAGGGGAAACTTACAAATTATGTAGACTTAAAAGACATGTCAACTAATCACACAGTGGGGTCAGGGGCACCCCTGTGCTCTGAGAATGACAGTGTCCTTCTGGGTGACCAACCATCCCAAATTTCCAAGATAGTCCTGGGCAAACCAGAGCAGTTGGTCACCTACTGTGACATAACCTTATCCCACCAACGGAAATTTAACTGGATCACAGTGTTTTCCAGGTCTTTATATTGATTCTCTTATGTACGGCACCTGTATTTCTGTTTATCAGAGTGCCTTCAGCCCCACACATTGAAGTCAAATGGAGACTCCACTGCTTTTGTCCAATTCAGTAAAGTAGCAAATATACATGAAAAAGATGCTGCGTGTATTTGAAATTCCACCTCAGTGGAAACCCTCCTTGTCCACAGAAGTGAGAGGTGCTAACCCCATACTCTGACCTGGAAATGAGCAGATTAAAGAGCAGTGGGGCCATTTCAGCTCCTTGAGGTCTAAAAGCTCTTTATTTCCTTGTTGGCAAGCTGCACACGTGGCGCCTGAGACACGTGGTGTTTTATTCCTTAATTATTTTACCTGCCTCCCATTAGTTACTGGGATCCAGTCTGGGCTTGTCACAGCCCTGTTCCAAGTGGGTGATTTGCAAGAACCTGAGCATAAGTTCTTTCCAAATGCTAATAGTGCATGCCAAAAGCTGGAGCTACAGTAAAATTGTGGCATGCAGGGATGGGGTGTACTACGGGCTGGGTTGAGAATGCTGGGTGGGGACAGACACAGAGTGTACCCTCATGCATTTGGCTATTTAGCTTAGTGGTGTGGTGACAGGGGCTTTTCAGGGCTTCTCTCAGAGAGTCAGCAAAGAGCCCTCTCCTCATTCCGAGTGTTTATTTGAACTCTCTTCCTTCACCTCTGCCAACTGAACATGGGGATAAGATGGGGGCAGGAATGTGAAGGAAGGAAAGTTGAGATGAAATCTGCTTCCAGTATTTCTCGAACATCTACTGGAAATGATCCATCATAAAATGGTCATTGCCTGAATGATCCTGAAACTGGCTCAGCAGCTGGAATCCCATTTCTGGAAGGTTCTTCTCAACCACTCCTATTCTGCAAGCATTCTCTTTCCATTTCTCCATTTAGTGTGTGCTTCCTTCAGAGCACACAGACACACACTTGCACACGGCTGCACACACACTGCTTCCTAGCAGGTTACAGTCGTATCCTGAGAGTCAGTGTCACAGTCCGCTCGGACAAGTGCTTGGTCTTAGGTCACTTTACACATTGGTTTCCAATTATACTGTATTATGTCTCACTCACTACATGTGCTAAAGACTCCATGCCAGTCAGCTTTGGGAAATACTGCACTCTCTTCCTCAAATGCAACTTTCGCCTTCCCTCAAAACGAATTTCCCTTTATCCTTTTGGACTTAGAAGCAGTACGTGGTTATGGTGGGCACCCACAGTTTGGAGAGAGAGGGCTTTGATCTGATCATGGTTCTGTGGGTCAATAGCTGTGTGGCCACAGGCCAGTGTCTTCACCTTGGCGGCCTGCCTTTTCTCACTTACTAATGGGTGATTGTAATAGCTCTGGCTAATAGCAGAGCTGAGTGAAGCACTGTGAAGGATCAAAGAACACTAGGTGTCTCTAGCTTTGGCACCTCAAAATACCAGCTCCTGTGGTCTCATCATCCTGTGTCTCCTCTTGTTACACTCAGATCGACAGTTCAACATTATGGCCTTTGCAAACTTTGCCTCAGAGTTTCCTCCACAAAATGTCTTCATAGTAGCACTTGCAAGTTCCAGCTCAAAACAGGAGACATCAAAGTGCAGTCTGGGGATGAGAGGTCCCATTGCAGGGGATGGGGTAAAGGAAGCTCACTGCTCTAGAAGACACCAGAGAGGGGAGCTTCCGGCCTGGTCTGCAATCAGCTAAATGGGCTGAGTGACGAGAGAAAGGGCTCATTTCCTGGATATCTTTAATGAAGGTACAACATATACAAGAAATTGATAAAGTAGGACTTGATTTAACTTGGGCTTATTCTCATGGTCTCTGTTTCTCCATGGACATCTCTCATCAACAAATTTGAGCCTATTCCTTGAAGCTGAGAACACCTTTGTACAAACATACATATCTAAGCAGCTTTAGAGATCCTCCTTGATTTCAGTAAACCATTAAACTTCTCAGACTTTCTTATTCTGAACATTGATATATTTAACTTTAATTGTGATCTGAGTAGCACCAAGTGGGGTAAAAGACATGCCGGTGAAGGTTTACCTTTTCTGGCTGATAATCAATTCAGGAAAATGAACTGCTCCATCCACAGGTCTGAGAAAAATAAGACACACTGTCCTTATCTGCATAGGAATACACTTCAAAACAAAAAGGAGGTGAATAAACTGTAATAACAAAGTAATACTTGTGATGTACATTAGCCCCATTACACAAGGGAAAAACGGCTCACAAGAGCAGTTAATCCCTTTTGCTTTTAACACACACACACACACACACACACACACACTAGATGGAAATCTGGGATATATACAATGCTGATTAATCATTTCCCAAATACGTTATGATGTGGGACTTGTTTTGAGTTGTCCTAGCATTAAATAAGGATCTCAGCTTTGGGAAATACTGTTTCTAAGCTCTTAAATTGTAGTAGCCCATCCCTTTAAGTGAGGTTCAAATCCTGTCACAATGAGCTAGGCTGGCACGATTTCTCCTAGATGCCTTCACTGGGGAACCTCAGGAAGTACACAGTGTGTGTGCTTTGGATACACGCAGCACAGAGAATACTCTGACACTGCAAAGGGGCCCAACATAAATCACATAGACCCAGTGAGTGAGATAAGATGAAATTTAAAAATTTGAAATAGAAGCTCAAGGGAGGACATGCTAGGAATTTTCTGAGTAACTTCTATTAAGGCTCCACTGAGGTCTAACTGTTGGAGCATTTTCTTTTTTTCATCCTAAAGAAGGGAAGATGAAGCCCTATATGTTTTGTTAATAGATATAAAATAACACAAGGAATTGGCATTTGTGGGTGGGACAATTTCAGTTCTATTTCTAAATGAAGATTTTTTTAAAAAACAGACTAGCAGCAGCTGTCAAGGGAATAATTTGGTTTCTTCACCACTGAGACTCTTATTTGCATTTTCTACACTTTTGTCTTTAAGCTCTGCTAACACAAACATGAAGACCGAGCCATAGAGCTTTGGCTGAGCATGTTAGAGTCACGACAAGGTGATGTCATGAAGGCCGCAAGAGGAGGGAGAGGGACTCAGAATCCTGTGGACAGAAGCAACAGAGCAAAGCTTTGCAGGCGTCATTCAAGAGAAGAGATGGGAGGCCCTTAACACCAGCTGTTGATGTATGCGCTAACCTGCCCTCTCTGAATGACACAGCCACTCACCAACTACGCTAATGTCTGGCATAAAACAACAGAAGGAAAGTCATACCACATCTACTCCAGGTATGACAAGATGAATCCAAAGACTCATACATGAACTCCGCAAATCAAAGGAGCATTCATTTCATAAGTGGGCATGTTGTAGAATTGTGAGTAATGAAAATGACCAAAAACAGTGCTCTGAGGGACTGGTAAGGGTACCTTTCACTGTGGGAAGGATTCCTTATCTATCCTTCATGGCTTCTGACTAATTCATTAATTAGATCTTTCAAGGGAAACAAATTCACTTAATAGTCATAAACTGTTGGTATTCTTAAATTCTTATTATGAAATTAGTTTTAAAAATCATAGTGCCCCAAGACTAAGGGATTTTTCCTCTAAAATATGACATATTTTGGATGTTTTTTGGGCATGCCACACCAGGATGATTTCAATCGCTTTCTTGTTCATCCTGCTGGTTGTTTCTTTTAGGGGCCCTTTCAGAAAAGCCCTTGGAACACAATCTTGTACTATGACTTCACAAACTGAAGTTGGTTGAATTTAAAATTAACTTAAAAAACCTGTTTCCTATTGGAGTATTTACTTTAGAATCTTACATTCAGGACGAAACGATAGTAACTTAATTTTTGTGTGGTGTAGTCTAGTTCTTTTGCACTTTCAAAATTATATTTTTGATGCTTCTTAGAATAATCTTAAATTGGCATCTGGGTATAGAAATATGTATTTGAAATGTCAATCCAAAAATAAACAGAATGTTCTTTTTACCATATGTTTACTTTCTTTTTAACAATCATGAGTGTTAAACCAAAAAAACCAATCAACCAAACATGCAAAAACAACCAGCCTTTACTTTACATTGGAGAGGAGAGTTGATTATGAGCAAGCTGCCCTGAATAGTCACTTCACAAATGGCCTGACTTGTGACAGGTTTTGTTTGTTCTGTGTCTAAAGTAAATTTTTGTGCCATGACATAACAATGGCATGCATATTATTGTTTAAGTAAGTGAACATTAACACAACAATCCAAATTTCAACTATCTACCTTTTGGGCACAGAGGGTTTGAGTGTGAACCTACCAAAAGTAGTTGGAGGCCGTGTTTGTCCCAGAGACTTGAGGGGAGGTGTAGCAATCACGTGCCTCGAAGCCAAGAAGGCAGCTTAGGTGCTAGTCCATCACAGTGTTCCAGTTCACACAGACCCTACAGCTCAATTAAAAAAAATTCAGTATGTGTGCACCTCCATGTACTCTGGACAGTTAATAATAAATCCAGTTTGAGGGACAGTAAACTTTACTTTCCCAAATCAGCAGGCAGTCTTTCTATTTCTCTAATTTCAACCATGGAAATAGAATACACTGGTGGCATAAAGAATCCATTACAGCTACTATGTAATATCATATACTTCCAAACCCAACTGGTTTCTGAAGAGCTCCCCTCTAAACTACAAAGGGGTAACACCACAATCTCCCAAAGAGTGAAGCATGAAATCCGGATCTGCATGTGGCCTCCGTCTTTTGTCCTCCACACAAAGCCACACGTGTCTCCTGACCTCTGGCAGCCCTCAGGCTGACCTCGCGTCTACCTGGATAGATGGATGCCTCAGCCTCACTACCTCTTTGGAACTGCACTTTGGCTTTGTTCCTGGGCACTGTCTCCTGTTCTCCTTTTGCCCCTGGGCAGGTAGTCAAGGGCTGGTGCCTGATCACAGACCGCTGAACTGTTCAGCTTTTGCTGCCCCAGGCCTTCGCTTCCATAGAAAGTTCTGTTAGCAGATGCATCTGACCACAAAGCCAGATTAAACCTCCACATACCTCTCGGTAAGTGCTTTAGTTCTGAATGCCATCGGCTAATATTTTTATTCCCAAACATGATTAAGAATGTCATGAGCTGCATGGAGCACTGGGTGTTATGCACGAACAATGAATCATGGAACACTTCATCTAAAACTAATGATGTAATGTGTGGGGATTAACATAAGAGTAAAAAAAAAATCTTAAAAAAGAACGTCACAAGCTGCTGAGCAGAATCAAGGCCAGAACATCACAGAAAGGTGGAGTCCAGGATGAAGGCCCCTAACTGAATAGACTTTAGGCTCAGAGGGTGTTCTCTATCCCCACGGTAACCACAGGGTGCCTCAAGCACACATGCTCTCAGGCTTGGGGGCAAATCTCCAATCACTGGTACGCCTCAGCTGACCCGTGAGGAGTGTGGTCACCAAGGGCCAACAGTTTGTCCTCATGCCTATTTATGCCAGATGTTTTATACTTACACAATGTAATTAAAGATGCTACAAATCAATAAAAGATAAAAGTGGAAATAGCATTGCTATCTCCCGGAAAACTAAGTTTAGAGTTTTGTAAAACCAGATCAAGGTGAGATGCTGCTGAATTATAAGAGGGTGAATAACAGTTGTCAACTGGGGAGAAGTGGAATGGTGTGAACTCACATTACTGAGCAGGTGTCTTTAATTCCTTATTCTACATTATAAACCAACCTGGAATGAGGCATCGTGGGTGCGGCATATGCAAGAAAGAAAATGCAAAATTTGAAGAGGGCTTCCACTGAAGGATTGGCAAATGAATGTACATTTTTGTACACTAAAATTAAAATACCATAGTTTAAACATGCATGTTAGTCTATGTATGGATTTTTTTCCTATGACTGGCTGTTTAAAATATAATTTTAAGTGACTGAATAGTTTCTTGCAGGAAAGCATGTGCTGAATTGGAATCGCTGAGGAAGGAGGAGGACCTCTATGATGAGGAAGCTGTCCTGACAGCATCTTGGTCTCGGGTAGAAAGGTTGTCTCGTAGGAGAGACTTAGAGACTTGGGATCTCCCACCTTGAACGGCAGTTGGGCCAAGCTTAGGTTGCCTGCAGCCTTCTTCCCATCTCTTTTTGAGATCACATTTCCCTTGGGCTATTCAGAAGCTTATTTTGACGACCAGGTACCTGGCTTACATCCAGGTATCTACTGTCCTTAGGAGACTATTCCTGAGCTCTGGAGCAGCTCACCTACTGTGTTCAGTGAATTTTAATTGATTTTATGGAATGTAGTGCTCCCATTATTGGTGTCAGGATATCTCCAAGGAAGCAGCATCATGAGTTTGTAATACAGCAAGGCAATGATTCAGGAAATAATTAGAAAAATTGTTGCTTGCATCTGTTCCTTGAGCAGGACTAGGTGGCAGTGGCTCTTACTTGATGGACAACATGTCCTTTCTAGTAATTTGATGCTAGATATAAGCCATCTCTCCCCCTTCTCCTCTGCCCTCTGGATTAATAGTCCCTTTTCTAGTGGAGCTAGACCCATGTAAGCGCATCTGCTCTTCATCATTGGTGGTCCTAGGCAGGATCTGAAGGCACTTTCACCTGTGAGGGGTCAGGGTAAGGCTGGTGGTCTTATGGCCACTCTGTACAGAATCCACCGTCTCCATTAGCCATGCAGGTTTTAAATGAACATGCCCGGGCATGGTTCAGAGGGGCTATTTGATTGGCAGCCCTGCCAGGGGGACCTCAGCCTTTGGACCATCTACCATTTAGGCCTGGGCTTATGATTAGAAGTTTGGGTTTTTTTTTGGTTGTCCTTCCCAACCCAACTTCTGATCTCACCAAGGCTCTGGGCCTCATTACTTAGAGAACATAACCACCTTGTTCTATTTTCTTTTGACCTCGGGGGCCTGGTCTCACATCATATCTCTAGGTTTGTTTCTGACCCAACCTTCCACCCAGGCCCTACCCTGTGCATCCCAGGGGCTCCCTGGCCCAGTGGGTAACCTTCTTACCAGTGGTCCTTCAGAGAAGGGACAAGACCAAGAAAATCCATGCACATGGACAAGGAGCTAAGGCAGGAATCTTCATCTGAAACTTTACGGGGTGGTGGGGAAATGTGAATAGCGTTTGGGAAGCTACTTCGACATGAGAAGGCACCTGCTTTCCTTAGGCCGTACTATAAGTAGGCTGGTGGGGAGTCACTTGTAAGATCTGTCTCAACTAAACAAACTGGTGTAATAAAAAATACACTGAACTGAAAATCTTTTCTCCCAGTTGTAAGTCCTTGCTCTGCCACTGACCCCCTCCATGCCTTGGGAAATTTAACCTCAGGGAATTTCTGTGATTTCTTAGTCCTCAGTGTCCCCATCTATACAATGTGGGCATTAGGCTAGAGAATCCTTAAGGTCCTGTCTGGTCCTAATACTCCAGGATTCACTGAGACAGTATCTGAGGGAAAATTGCTTTTTGGTCATGCTGTGCCTTTGATGAAAGTAAATATTTCTCCGTCTCTGTAGCAAGAATACGCAACAGGACTCTTCACTTCCATTGTGACTAGGCATCTCTCATTCCAACATAAACATTTCCATATGGTACAAATGAGATGGAAAACCTAAATGAAAATGAGTTGGGGAAAGACGTCTGGGAGTGTCCACACATTGCTAGTCGGTTACTGCAGCTGACCCCAGAGAGCATCTTGGAACCGATGGTCCCAGCGGGCTGGATGGAGGCGGCAGCCACGAGCTGATGCAGCAGCCACTGCCTCACAGCAGAAAGGACCATGGCAGGGCCTCCACGGACGTCTGGTTCTGTCCTGCACACCCTCTGTGGGCCCGCTCCTCCTGCTCATCACCTTGTCTCAGCACCTTCTTCTCTTCCAGGTTACGCAGCAATGGCAACGGGGACCTGTCTCTCCCACCTAGCATGGTGGGCCTACCCTCACCCACCTCCCTCTTTTCAGGCATCCCCTGCCCTCCTCTGGGCATAACTTGTCCTTGGTTCTCCATCTCCCGCATTCCCAAACCATTCCAGTCTGTTTTCCTTCTTTCCAAAATAACACCAAAACCAAACTCCAATAACACATTAAGAGTCTTTCTAAAAATATCTTAGTGGGCACTCCCTTGTCAAACGTTGTAGTCCTAACTTTACTAAGCACCCCTCCCCCAAAGATAAAAAAGAAACCAAAACATCTGTCCTCTTGGCTTTCTGCCTGCCTTCTGATGGCTCCTGCATCTCCTTTGCTGGCTCCTCCTTAGAATTATAAACAGTTTCCTCGTTGCATTTAAGAAAAAAAAAATCTATACTGCTTACTGGGTCTGAAGACTACAGTACATAATAATCTGGCTCTCGCCTTTTTTGGGGGTGGGGGGAGGCAAACTGCACCTGCAGTGCCTCATCTGGACATGTTGAGAGTCGTGGAAGCTTGACTACCCCATGCCCTCCTACAAATGGAACTTGAGAGGGTGTTTGAAGGTTCTAACAGGGCAGTGCAGCTATTCACTGGCACCTGACCAGAGAGCAGGGAAGATCCTCGGCTTGGAACAGCACAGAGCTTTGGAAGGGACTCATGTAGAGAGCTGAGGGAGGAAGGGGACACACGCCTAGCCAGCCAGATCAGCGGAATCAACCCTGGTGATTGTGGGGTGATAGATGTTGCACCCAGATGGCCCTCACATCCTCTTCCTACTTTTCTGCAACTATCTTCCCCCCAATCTCCCTGTCACCCCCTGTGTTCTGGTCACAGTGACTCTTTCACATTTCAGCGGATCCAATTCTTTCCAACACAGGATTTTCGTATATGCTGTTTCCTCCACCTGGATGTCTTTATTAAACTGTTTTCCTCTCTCAGTCATTACCTTAGCAAGAGAGGGGCCATCAGCAAGTGGTATGTGGTCCAGAGAAGGTCATTTCATGCAGGAAAAGACTTGGACATGTTCCAAGCTGCCGAGAAAGAGGCCAAGGTGCTGATACTGGAGTGATGGGTTCATTGAGGATCTGGGAGGCAGGGCTCGGGGGAGGCTGACCCTGCAGAGAGCTGGGGCAGGGAGCAAGGAATGAGACTGTTCCAGAGATGCGAAGGTGAGTAAGACCATTCACAGTCAACCCTGCAGTGTCACCTTTGGAGAGACACAGGGACCCAGTGAGTTACACATTAACCCGGAACTAGTTCTCTGCAAATATTACCTGCAGGTTCTTTTGGACAATCCCCACTTCTGTTTTTTAATGGTTATAACATTTTGTTGCTCTAGACACTAAAGATAAATTGTTTTTGTTCTGAAATGTAAAGTTTTCATTAAGTTACTGAAAGAGTTCTAGATCATTGATTCCAGGATGTTTCTGATGAGGAGGACAAGCAGGGAGTGGCTTGTGACAATGCTCTGGGAGTGGACCCATGAGGCATGGGTGGGGGGCAGTTACAGCCTGTCACCAGGGGTAACTATGGGGGTTCCTCATCTGCAGACTGAGGGATGCACACAGTTGATCTTGAAGGCCCTCCCATGTCATCCTCTCGTCTGCGGCCTTCTTTGCAGCTCCTGAACTTATATCTGTGCTTTTAACCCTTTATCCCAGATGTACAACACAGACCACTTTATGTAGGAAAGAAGTCCCCTCTTGAGCATAAGCAACATGTCCACTCCCTCACATCCCAGGAGAGTCTGAATCTAACCTTAAAACCAGAATACATTCAGCAGAGCCATGAGGTCTGGCTGGATGCCTAGAATACTCCACTCCCTCTGCCTCTGCCTGGAGGTTTTGTCCAGGGGGGATGCATACCTTACAAAGTAGGGGGTCTTCCAAATAAGCCAGGGAGCCAGGTAATGGAACATGACTTTGAAATCTTCTAATTAGGAGCAACGTCTTCGAACAGTTTTTATACTCAAGTGTTCTAATTTACTGTAAACAGGAAAGGCTCTCTGATCAGAAATGAAAGGATGTTTGAATAGGAATAAACTTTTCACCTAACTATGAAGTGTTGGGTCTCCGACTGTAAGCTCTCATGCAATATTATGCATTTATTGATATTTATTTCTAAAAATTCTGAATATAAAAAATGACATATTGTGAAGAACTAGAAAAACAAAACAAATGAAAAATCAGATAAGCACCCTAGAATTTTGATTACAAAGACTGTTGGATGGAATCAGGGTAGGAAGCAATAACTTGGCAACGTTCAGAAACTTTGTCTCTTTTTTTCCCTGAGTCTGTCTGAAAACAGGTATGACCATTTCTACACTACCTATGCTGCAGGATATTGGCATTTCAAATAGGACAGCAGTGTGTATGAAAACCTTGTAAACATGTTCTGCAAATGTGAGGGGTAATCTAGGCTTCAAATAACTCAGCATAAGTTTTCCTCCCTCTAAGAGTGAAGAGCTCTTTGTGTATATGACACCCAAGTTTCTGTGTGCATGTGCGACCAGCCAGAGGAGTCAGGAGGTCATGTCAAAACAGAGCGCACAAACAGACATACTTTGCACTCAACATACAGCAGGTTTTATGCAATAGGATGAATTTAAAAACTCATTTGGGTCTATCACTGGACTGGACAAAGTAATTAGTGGGGAATCTCATGAGAAAGATATAGGGATTTTATTTTATTTTTATTTATTTATTTTTTTAAAGATTTTATTTATTTATTTGACAGGGAGAGACACAGCGAGAGAGGAAACACAAGCAGGGAGTGGGAGAAGGAGAAGCAGGCTTCCCGCAGAGCAGGGAGCCCGATGCGGGGCTCGATCCCAGGACCCTGGGATTATGACCTGAGCCGAAGGCAGACGCTTAATGACTGAGCGACCCAGGCGCCACCAGATATAGGGATTTTAGACAGAAAGTTTTAGGAAAACCCAACAGTCAAGACACAAAACAGAGCTGCCTCCATTAAGTTCTTGAATGAGAGTTAGGGTTAGGAGAACCTGACAATTTAGTGACGCTAATGGATTCTTTCTTACTCCTCCAACCACCCCAGTGCAGTTATATCACTAAATGGCTGTTGTGATGTTGGACAGGTACTTTGACTCTTGGTTTCCTCTACAAAACAGAAGCAGTGATAATACTTTCCCTGACTACCTCAAAGATGTTTGTAAAGATCAAATGAGAAACTAGACATAAGAGAGCCTTGTAAACTTTAAACTTCTAAACAAGTATGAGATATTGTTACTTTGCCATTAAGACTCATTCTGACTTCTAGATTTTTAAGTACACATGGTCCCCAAGTTTTGCAATCCTTCTCCAGAATTTCTGAGTGCCACTGGGGTGCTTGCTCGAGCTGGAGACAAAAATAACAAAAAAGGGTTTGTTTCCTTCTGTGTTTCCTATTTTGAAATTCTAGCTTACCCCCACTTTACTGAACCATGGTGGTGAGGGGACTTTCTAGACACCACTGACTCTTCTTCTGCTGAAAGCAGTCTCTATCTAGGGAATGATAGAGCTGATCAGCAAATCCACGTTTTACAGCCGTGAAAGCTGGAGGCCTCCAAAAAAGAAAAAGTATGAACTGTCACAGAAGTGACAGCAACTTGACAATATTACACACATTTTAGACTAATCAGTAAATGACAAACATTTATCGAAATCTTAGGGGACTGATATGATTAGAATAATAACAGCTACCATGATTGGGTGCTTCCTACGTGCTAAGTGCCTTTAAATACACGCTCCACCATCTGATCTTCACAGACACCTTTTTTTAATTATTATTATTTTTAAATTTTTTTAAAGGTTTTATGTATTTATTTGGCAGAGAGAGACACAGCGAGAGAGGGAACACAAGCAGGGGGAGTGGGAGAGGGAGAAGCAGGCTTCCCGCCGAGCAGGGAGCCCGATGCGGGGCTCGATCCCAGGACCCTGAGACCATGACCCCAGCCGAAGGCAGACGCTTAACGACTGAACCACCCAGGCGCCCCAACACAGTCACCTTTTAATGGACAGTAAACGGAAAGATGTTTATCCACTCCAAGTCCATCAGCTCTGAAGACCACATGACAACTCTGTGCTCCTAAGGCACTTGGCTTCCTTGAGCCTCTATTTCAATGGGCACCCACTATACTGTGTGTGCAGATGCATTTTTGTTAGAATATATTCTTCCTTGGAGAAAGCTCTGTAGCTCTCTGACAAGGGTCCTGACACCATGGACCACTGCAGGTTTATGATGCTGACCACATGAATGCATCCTATGGCCAGGGTGGCCTTAGGTGAGCAATCCTGAGCAATGTTAGCAGAGCAGGCAACAACTTCCTGCAACCTTCAAGTCAGAGCTTTTCCCTCAGCCCAGCCCCGAGCCAGCAGGAAACGTGAGTCATGCTGCCTTCACCTGTCCCTGCATGGAGGGAGCATGACACTTGACTCACTTTTACTTCTCATCTGGAAAAGAGTAATATTTGTATGGCCTGGAAATGCACTCAAGAGGCTGCAAGTTGATGTTCTGAGTGTGCATATCTTAGCCTTTTCTTTTACTACTGCTGAAAAAAAAAAAAATCACCCAAAGATGTGCCAAACTTTCTAGTATTTCAAAGTAAATTTAAAGGAGTCCCGCTTTTTAAAACTGTGGTCATTTTCCATTTACCTAAAAGTCAATGGTTAGCTACCAAAATAATCACAGTTCTGCCAGACTTCTCTGCAGTGATCTAGAAGGTCTTGAACTTCTTATCCAGCCTCAGAATTCCCTGGTACACACGCACTTTGGATTCGCAACTCTCTGCAGTGGGATCTGTGAGGCAGCGACTGCCGTCCAAGTCAGCAGGTCAGCCTCTGCGAGGCCCTGATCAGCACTGGTCTGAGCTCTTCTGGTATAGCTTTTTTGCTTCCCCTCTGATTTTCTTCATAGTCCTCTTTTTAAAACACATGCCATCTTCTATAAAATTATCAACATAAACGAACCCATGAGAGCATTTCCTGTAATGTGAACATCTGCATGCTGCTTTGAGATCTGGGATGTGGGGGTAGCATGTTCATCCTTGAGGCAATCCTACCTTGCCTGAGTCATTCAGCAGATGGTAATCAGGGCATCCAGGTAACTTGGGAGTGGCATCTTGTATCAGAATCCTGCTTAGGTTTTGACCTGTTGAATCAGTCTATGCCTTTGAGAAATGATGAAATCTTAAACATTCTGGTTGGCATTTACCTCTTAAAAACAGCATGGTGCATGCACATTAGAGTGAGGCAGATTTGAGTTCAGACTCTCACTTCTCCAACCTATTAGTTCTTTGACCCGGGCTGGCACTAACCCTCTCCACACCTCAGCTACCTCCTATGTAAAATGATGAGCATCATAGACTGTTGTGAGGGTTGACTGGAAGAACCACATTAAAGCACTCAGTCCGATCACTGTTGCTGAAGATGCTGGGGAAGGGCTGGCTTCCATCCTCACCTCAGGTGACAAGCTTCTTCCCACAGAGTCAGGTCCTCCCAGGTGCAGGGCTAAAACTGGGCTCCATGCTTCCTTCCTATCAGAGAAACTTCTGGCCCTCACCAGTCCCAAACATATCTTCCCCACTATGCAGGAAACACCCTAAGCTGCCCTAATTTGACCTCAATGTCCTCAGGGCGGGAGTTAAAGTAAAATGAAGAATTTGGCATCCAGATGTGAATTAGTCAAGGCTCCCTATCTTGGGGTGTCCAACCTTCCCAGCTTATTGCAGACTGAAAGCTTCCCCAGGACATGAACTCAGTGTTAACACCAGAAAGAGGGGGAAACAGGACCAGCGGATCACCTTACTAACACTCACCTACCTCAGGCAGGGCTCAGAACGAACCCTGGACAGATGAGGAGAGGTCCACCTTCTAGGCCCCGGCATACCAGGCAACTATGTGAGCTTGGATCTTGAGTTTCCCCAGGGAGTTGGGAGGGTGGAACCATGTGATCTCTAACATTACTATGCTCCTGACCGAGTGGTCTGTGCCCATCTCAGCAGAAGCCCACACGAACCTTCTCTTATTGGCACCCCCACGCACCTCCAGGGAAACAGTGTGAGAGCACCCTTGGGCACCTTGGATGTGCTCCCTTTCTGAGCTGGGGATGCTGCAGTCCTGACTTGCCAAACAGCTTCGGAAGGAACACGATCCTCGAGTGCTGACAGTGTCAGCCAGGTTCTGCCCAGCCTGCTGTTGACCTCCAAGGACGGCCCCAGAGACAGCTTCGGAGACCACCCAGAGGAAACACTGCCACTTCTCTGAAATTGCCCCACTCTGGCCTGCAAGAGTCACTGCTTATTTGTTGTGTTGCCTTTTTTTATTCTGTTCCTCTGCTTGAAAAGTGGACTTCCTCTCAAAGCCAAGGAAAGGCTTGCGGTCCCTTACCAACAAACTTCTGACTGCATATAGACCAAGACCTTAAGTCCCATCTGTGATGTGTTCTGCTTTTTATCAGTTTAGACTTCGTAGCGTTAGGCTGTAATGCTAGGCTGGTAAGACTTGCTAGTAGTCATCCAAGGTGAAGGGCCTCTGGGATGACAATAAAACTCTGGGGAGGGGGGGAGTGTCATTTACAATTTGCCTGTTTCCCTTCTCTCTTGCTTGATTTTTTTAATATGATTTGGACTTTTGAGTTCCCTGTGTGGTTAAATCTGGCCACCAAATAGAAACCATAAACCAAAAAGGTCATATTGAAATTTATAAATTAGGGTCATAGTGCCACTCGGTGTATCTATTTCCTTTCTCTCCTTCCTTCCCTCCCTTGGTCTCTCCTTCCTGTCTTTCAGTGTGCCATCTGTCCTTGTCATCTATCTGCCTGTCTATCATATATTTTATCTATGTATCCACCTATCTATCCATCTATCGATCCTTATGGAATATCTGACCCCCCACGAGAATGTCAGCCCATGGTGGTAGGGAGCTTGGGGACTCCCCAGTGCCTCATGCAGTATTTGGCTCCTCAGTAAATGCATGTGAGTGAATTCTGCTTGACAGTGCCTGGGGGATTGCCCATGGTCTTCATGCAAATGCAGAGCGGTTCATATCACTTCTCCAAAGAATGCCTTTTTTAGATGCTGGCCTCGGTTTCACTGCAGGACTGAAATGGAAGCCAGTCTGGCCCAGTCAGGGCAGTGACTTAGGGACCAAGCTGCCCTTCCAGCCTCCACTACCTCCCCAGTCTGAGCAGATACTGAGGGCAAAGTTGGTGTTCACAGAGTCTGCCTTCAATCTTCGAACTCTAATGAGTTAACTAACATGAAAGGTTATAAACTGTGCTTTCTTATTTATCTTTGGGCCCATTTTCCAATATTGATATTAATAAAGATGGGTAAAAAAATATTTTTAAGCAAAAGACTGATGAAACAAAGGTAAACAATGTGCTAAATATTCAAGACTGTTTTGACTGCATTCCATCTGCAGGGAGAGCCAGAGACTTCCATGCCCTCTGACCTGCCTACACTGGACTTGCCTACATTGGACTTGCCTACAATGCTTCCTCATCTCTGCTGATAATCTGACATTAGGGAGAAAGGGAGACAACAGAAGACATGAGTGATACAATATGCACACTCTGGCTTCAATGTCTTTACTCTGTACAGATTCAAAACCAGTAATAAATGAGAAAAAATACTTTATTTCTTTAATACAGAATACATCATATTGCACTCTAGTTGCAGGTAGTGTGTAGAAAAAACTCTGTTTACAAAACCACCATAACAGTTGCCTGGGCCTGATGTTTTATGGCATCACCAACCGTAACCATGGCACTGAACTTTGAACCGACTGAGAAGGGCAATGTTTAATAAAGCCTTCTTTTTATTTCAGTGTCACTGACCAGCGTCAGGACCAGTGACCAGTCCTCATTTTGAAATGAGGAAACTTTACAGTAACATAAATACCTCTCAGTCAGAGGCACTGTTAATCTGTACCCATATATTAGTGAAATAGATACTGTCAAGCTATTTTTCTTGCTTTATCAATAATTATTTCTTTTCATTGTATTTAATCATATTATTTTACATGCTATTCTTTCACGAACACATGAAACTATTTCATAGCCGTAACTATTGCTATCCTTGTGAAAAATAATTACAAGCTTTTGTTTTCAGACTGAGCTGCAAAGTTTGATTTTCTCAAAGTCATTCAGCAAATTGGGGTAATTCAGGATGAAGAAGGGACTTCTCACCTCCACCCATACTCTTGGAACCTGACTCTGAGGCACGAATCTCAATGGAAGAGAGGGAGTATCCCTGGATCTTGTTGGAGCCCAGGGAAACGCTGTTCCTCTTCTTCACGCCCATCTCTGGGATCTGCTTCTGAATTCACTCCAGCTGAATTCTTCCCTGTACCTCCACTGAAGCACAGATGCTTCTGGAAGATCTTGGTGTTTTTGAATACAACCAGCTTGTTTCTATTTTTTTTATCTATTATATGCATTATGAGTCTGCACCATTATGATCTAAGGTAAATAGGATCAAGGTTCATCCTATTCTGACAGTAGAAAGGCACAAAACAGTTTTACCTAAAGCACTGACATGTACACTTAATGGAACACCTCTAAATAAGGGAACTGGGTATATGTCAAAAGCCTGTAAAATGAATTTTTAAACTAACTGCAATCCATTGAACAGTAAAATAGCAGCATTTTGAGAGGAACAATTGGGGGAAAATTCTTAAAGCATGGACTCTGTTGTCTTGAAATAGAGTCTACGATGAGAAAGGTGCATTCTTGGGCAACAGAGGCTCCAAAAACGCATATATGTGGGATTATCTGAAAACAATCACCATGGTACCGAGCACTTTATAGAGTAGTGAGTACTACGTTTACCGTCAGAAGTGGGATATCCAAGGAAACAACGTACACAAAAACATAACCTAGGAGAAAATGATTTAAAACCGTACTGATAAAAACTAAAACCGGATCATGTTAAGGAAAACTATCTGAAGACCAATAACTGTAAAAATAAATATTAAGGTGCTCAAAGACCTACTCTCACAGTAAAAGTTACATAATAGAACACAATATTAAACAAGTACATGAACATATCAAAATGGATTGGTTTATAAAATGTTCTACCATTGAGAAATCCATTGTTCTCCCCTCCATACTCTTCTCCATAATAATTTTGTTCCTGAGGAGATGTATTTTGTTAAAACACAATAAGCTTTGAAAGAGTCAACTGGGTTACATATTTTCTTTGGGTTGTCATCATTGATATAAAATTTCTCTCCAAAGGCTCTAAATCTGAAATCTGTGCAGTCTGGGTGTCAGGATTGGGTGAGGGTCACAGTAACTGCCTACCGACAGCATTCTGATCCTGGAGTTGGTCAGCTGCCCAGAGGCTGACCCTCTTCTCAAACACATCCTTTGCAGAAAAGGATGAGCTGGTGCCAAATCTGGGATGACTGCATGATCCATGGAGGTGGCAATTAGACAAATGGGCAGGGTGTGTTCTGTGGAACCTGGGCCTCTCCTCTGCTTTGGGCAGTTGGGAACCAGAGCCTTGTGGAGGCGTGCTCTACAGGGTGCAAAGGAGGCAGGCTGCCATGGTTGTGAGGGAAGGGAGCTCCTGAGTCTCCTGCCAGCTCCCGAAAAAAGGCATTTTTAGCGGTATCAACTCTAACTTCTCTTTTAATGGCACGTCCACACGTCTGCAACCCAATGAGAGTGGCATTACTAAAATAACTTTAAAAGTACTTTCTGCAGTTTAAGTGGCAGTGATGCTCAGACATGGAGGTGTCCGTGTGAGCATGTGAGTGTATGTTTACTCTTTGTTAGCCACACTGTTAAAGTAGAATACACCTTCTCATGATTACAGAACTTTGATTTAATTGGTGCCAAACAGTCCAGATTGATTGAAAGCAGTAAATCCTATGGCATTCATGCTTGGCTTTCATACTCTTTGCCTTTCTTTTTTCTTTTTTTAAAATCAATTTAGATATCATTAAAATGCATCATGGTACCTCTTTGCCACCAAGCCAGTCAAACAGATACCCCTGAAAATATTTTCATGCAGCTGTCGCCTCCTCTGCTGCCTTCTGGAAGCAAGGATAGAGGCACCTCAAGCAAGAAAATATCTCCCAGAGCTTCAGCTGTGTCTTAACAGCTACAACCCAGCTAATTTCCAAGTTCCATATTCCCCTTTCTCCATAGCATTTCAAACCTTCTGAATTATGTACGCTTCTTCAATAGAGTGCTTTATTCCTGGGAAAACAGCAAACATGTGGTCACCTGGGTGCATTGGACAAATCCTGTGGCACTGAGGATGGCCCTGGGGTCCCCAATCATCCAGGACATACTTCAAGGAGCCCCCACAGTCTGGAAGCCTTGCTTCCTGAGGAGTAAGGAAAAATCAGTGAATCAACACCAGTCAGTCTAGGCAACAGTTGTAAAGCCAAACACTATACTACGAAGCCTGGTCCTCACAGTCTTTGGTTTTGTGATATTTTCTGCATTTGAAATTTTGAAAAGAAGTTGGTAGCCTTAGCAAAGACAGCTATCATCTGGCTTCTGTGGCAGAACAAATATGTATCTCCCTGAGGCCTTTTTCTGGATTTTTAAATTTCTGTTTGCCTCCAATTACTCATGGGACAGTAAGAAAATTTCTTTTTAATGTTGGTAAGGCCAGTGCTAACTATCACAGTTGGACAACAAAGTGAAAACAAGGCAGGCGGTCCAAATAAATATGTGAAGGCAAATGGATTCCACCCTTTTCACACATAAATCTCTCAGAAAGCCCCAGGGGCTGGCCTGAAGACAGAGAAGAGTGGCCTTCTAGCTACTCCAGCCACTTGTTCACCTAAAATCCACTCTCAGATGGTGACTGGAGAACTTCTCAGCTAGTCAAAAACAAAAGGAGCAGAAAGGCAGGAGCATCCCAGTTTGTCCGATCCCCCTATGGCATCTTTGATGAGACACAGTTCTATCCCACCAGCTTACAGGGGACTTCTACAGGTGCTCCGTGTTGTATCTAAGAGAAATGTGAGAATATCTGAGCTTTTTGCCTTGAAATTGAACAACATTCATCCCTAATTAGCCCAAAGAACAAGTTACCATTCTTTCACAACAACACTAACGTCAGTAACTTCTATATTTTATGGGAAAGACACAAAACCAGAGAGACCTAAATCTGGGCAGCCCTGCTGTTGTAAAGAACCAAAGGACAGAAGGTGACTAGCACCAGCAGATGAAGAACAGTGTTCACGAATCACACACTGAGACACAGAATGCCACAGTCACCCATGCAGAACTACTGCTCACGGATCCCCAGTGGGATTGCATACAGATTCTATAAGCTAGTCTCCAGCTCTGATAGTCTCAATTTTGAAAAGCAAGCATTTTTACTTTACATGAGTTTGAACTTCTTATTTAATTTTGGATGGGATATTTTTATTTTAATGTATTTCTATTTACCAAAGGAACAAAGGCCTCTATATAAAATACATTCGTTTTCCTTCCCACTTAGAAAGCACACCTTTGTTCATCTCTGATTTTCTGAATTTTTCATGAAATCCTAAAATGATTCCATATGGATTCTGACACAAATATCATGATAAACTAAAGAAAAACTACTAGCTTGAATTCTTGTTTCCACAGCCTCCAGAAGTTATGAAATTAGTCTCAGACAAGTAAGCCTGTGAGGACAGGTCAGCTGCCTTTCTGTTCAAGCTGCTAGATGACCCTCGACAAGGGAGGTAGTGGCCGCCATGCTCTGTGCTTTGGGTCCTGCCTCTCTCTGCTGGCTCTTCCTCTGAAGAGACCACCATCTGGATGTGCTGAGTTGAGGTCCTGTGGTCATGCACAGACTTTGCATAGTCCCATTAAGCTGGACAAAGCCCAGGGGAACTCACTTCTTCCATGACCACATAAGCAGCCAGCCTTTGGGTCTCCTGCAATGAATTTCAAAGAATGGGAACTATGGTTTTGGGGAGCAAATTTGTGAGGCCAATCTTTACAGTGCTGGTGAATGGCAACACACAGAACCGCAGGCATACTCTTGGGTCACATCCATCTCCCTTCTCTGAGCAAAAACATAACAGCTCAGAAGGCAGATGACATTATCTTCCACTGGAACCAGCAGGAATAAGGGAGAGGGAAAACCTCTGCTCTCCTGCATAGATTCACGCTGGCAGTTTCTTAAACCTTCTGTCACTTTCCTCTTGCCTCAACTACTTTTCTTGGCCATAAAAGTGAATGTTCTCACAAGCTAACCCAACTTCTTCCATTTTTCATAGGCTCAAACCTAAAAGGGGCTTCAGAAGGTTACTTCCTAGCAGGAATCTTAAATTCTCTTGCAGGTCACTGCTTTGACATTGGAGCCTGGAGATGAGGGTGCATCTGGGTCTGGAGGGGTCAGAGGGGAGAGTGTGGATTTGTATGCTGTCAGGTTTTATTTTATTTTGTTTGCGCATCATCTTGTTACCTCAGCACTATTTATATCAACAATTCTACCTACCCTTTGTGCACAAAATACAGCACAAAGTTGGCAACCTGAGGGAACTTATTTTTAAGTTTACTTTTTACATACTCCAATAGATAATGGTTTCCTATTTTCCTTTTCTAGGTTCCAATCATAAAACACAGATATACAGATTAACTATACAGAATCAAAAAGAATAGAGGTTGGAAACGATCTGCCTATCTGCCTTCATTTTATGGACAATGGGAGGCTAAGGTGGAGGAGTGATTACCAACGGAAGACACCTCCCAGTCCCCCCACTTTAGTGCTCTACTAGACCATGTCCCTCTGGAACCATGCCAGTCCCCACAACTTTCCTCCTTGACACCAAGGCAGTCCTGATGGCTTGGGAGGAATGTATTCACCTCAGTTTCAAAAGACACTTTGTGAAAAGTACAAGCTAATGTGTTGTTATTTTTATTTTAAATGCTGACTATTTAATTCTAAGGCTGGCGAAAAATACAATAATATTCAATAAATTATATGGGAAAACTTAAGTCATGATTCTTCTGAATCCAATTTATTTCTCCTTGTTAATTTTTAAGTCTATGCTTAGGCCATGGCTACTCAAGGAAGTTAGGCCTTTGTTCAGTCCTCAAACAGGTGAGCTGTGTACAATCACATCTTGTAGCAGCCTCCCCACCACTCTGAAGATTGATACTGTGTCTCCGATTGGTTTATATCAAGGGCAGACAAAAATACTTCCATCTCATGAATTTTGTTTTAATCTATAGCAAGTTGTCATTGAAGGGTAAGAGAAAAAATAATGGTGCAATGTTTAAATTCTTGGTTCCTAAGGAGAACCCCAAAAAGGTACCTTCTCTTCTCCCTTCACTACCCCCAAAATGCCCTCACCACATGTTCTTGGAAGGAAGAGTAGAGGTCACTAAGGATAAACATTCCTTAGTTCCTCAGTGAAAAAGAACTTGAGATCAATCCTGTGCTACCGGTGTCCAAGGGGAAGAAATTTATCTCCTGTGTGATCATAGGAGGTAAATAAACTATAGAATCACAGCCATGCAGAGTTCTAAAACACCAGTTATAACTGAGCCCAGGCCCAGTTCAACAAACTGATGCTCCTTCTTGTGAACTAAGACTCTCCTCAGAAAGCTCTCCAGACAACTCAAACAAAATTTAGCCACGTGGAGACCTGTGCAGCTATATGAATGCCAAACTGTAAAGAAGTTCTCCCTCTCCGCCAGGCTTGCTGAAGGCCTCCAGGAATGAGCTCAGAGCCTTTCGTTCTGCTGGAGAGGGGTTGGCAGTCCCACTCTAGGGTTACAGGTGGACCAGTGAGCTCTGATCCAACCTCAGGATGCCCACAGGTCAATTCACACAGACCCTAGAGCTCTCAGGCTATTTTCAACGAAGGAAATAATAGCAGGGCTGCAAACTTATCTCTGACGGAGCATTTTCTAACTCCGACTTCCCTTCTTATCGGAATTACATTTCCAGGCAGTTAGAAGCAAAACACTCAAAAGAAAGGGTGCTGGTCCTGCAGGGGACCTGGATTGGCGGCCCTTCTGCTCTCTTAGCAGTGGTCCTTGGACGCATGAGCCTCTGTGTCTTAACATGTAGGGTCCCTTGGACTGGATCCATCCAACCCGGCCACACCCACCAAGCCCTCACAGACACGCACGCACAAAGACACCCCTCCCGGGCTTTCCGGATGCACACCTAGGGTCCAAGTCTCCCCAGAGCGCGAGCGGTCACGCCGGGCCCTGCAGCCCCTGGCCGGTCTTCTCCTTGGCTTTCTTACAGGTGTACAGCCACTTGATGATGCGGGCGTTCCTCTCGATGACCGAGGTGGTGCTGGGCACCTGCTCGGTCAGTTCTTCCTCCTGCAGTCCCTCTTCGCCGCCGCTGTGCCGGGAGAAGCCGCTGTCAGAGGTGGCGACGCTCACGCTGCGGACCTTGAGTGTGACGCGGTCCGACCCCGCGGAGAAATTCTCCCTCCCGAGATCTTCCACCACCTCAGGCTCCAGGCCGCAGAACTGGAAGAAGGTGTCACATTCGGCCAAGGACGCTGAGTAGCGGGAGCTGAGGTCTGACTGCGATCGCTGCAGCCCCCCGCGCCTCGTCCCTCGCAGCTCCGGGACCCGGGACGCAGCCGGGACTCTGGTGGGCGTCCCACAGGGCGCTGCGCGCGCTGGGGGCGCGGGAACGCCGGGGGCCGCGGGGGCCGCAGTAGGGCCGGGCTCGGTCAAGACCGCCTCCTCGCGCCTGGCCCTGACCTCCTCTCCCACCCGGGACGTGTCCGGGGGCGCCGGCGTCCTGTCCTTGCCCGGCCCCTGGAAGAGCTTCTTCACCAGGCCCCCCCTGGAGCTGTCGGCGCCCTGTCCTCGGACGAAGTCGCACTTCTGCCGGTAGATGACCAGGGAGTCGGGTCTCAGCGGCTTCCGAGCGATGGCCCTGCGCGCCACGGCACCGGGGACGCGAGCCGGAGGCCGAGGGTCGCCCGCGGTCCCTTCGCTCACCCCGGGGCTGCTGCCCTCGGGAGCCGGGCCCGGGCCGGCTCCCGGCGGGCCCCGCACGTACTTGGCGCGGTCGGCCGCCAGCCTCTCCACCGCGCTCCTGCGTGCGGGCACCACCGCGTCCCGGACCCTGGGCGCCTCGGGGTGCCGGGTCAGCAGTCGCTCGTTGGCGGGCGCGTCCGGGGCCGGCAGGGCACGCATCCTCGGCGCTCGGCTGGTGCTCGGCGCCCCGTGGAAACGCGCTCCGCCCGCGCTTCCTGTGCGTCTCGGGCCAATTCCGAAGTCCGCGCCGGGTGCGGAATGGCGCCCAGGCGCCAGCCGGCCCAGGTCCAGAGTCTGGCAGGCCCGAGTCTGCACCTATCGGCCCCCGGCCCCCGCGCCCCCGCCCCGCTCCCCTCCCTCCCGGCGCAGCTCCGGGCTCAGGAGCGCCCCTCGCCGGGCTCCACCCTCACCTTCCGCCGGGCCCGCCTCTCACCTCGCGCGGCGTAGCCACACCAGGTTCCGCCCCCAGCACCTCGCGGCTGCGCAGCCGGTCGCCCCGAGCCGCGCGGGCGGACTGCGGCCGGGGGCTGCGCGACCAGGCAGGGCTGCCCCGCGCGGGAAGGGCCAGGCGGTCCCCCGGGGCGGAGGAGCCCGGAACAGCTGAGCTCGTTCAGCCCGGCATCGGCCGCCTCCTCCGCTCCGACGGCTGCCTGGGGCCACCGCCGACGCTGGCACTTCCGGACTGGGGGAGGGCAGGGTGAGCCGGCTGGCAGTCCCCACGCCCGAGCCGGTGTCCTGCGTCCTTTGCATTTTTAAAGTGACCTCTGCGTGTTTCGAAACTTTCGACTTTCCTTAATTTTCTGAGGTTTACTCCTGAGCACGTACGCTTACCAGAAAGGAAACGGATGTAAAAGGAAAGAGGACTCATTGCACCACAGGGCTAGGCTATGTGTCAGGTAAAAAGAATCTGGGAACTCAGCAGAGACCTGGACTGAGTTCAGACACGGTCACTGGCCAGCCATGGGTCAGACCAGGCCACCAGGTGCGGAGCCTCATGGCAAGAACAGGCTGGCGGTAGAGGTGAGGCTCGAGGGAGTTGGGAAAAAACGACTAAAATCCCAGAATGACTGCTGTTCTTCCTGTAACCGAGGCGATGGGGAACCGTTCACCAGGGCAGTGGATCAGCTTAGGAATGCTAAAAGTCTAAGAGAAAATATTTCCAAAATTCCATTTTTTCCAAAAGTTGCACAAAGGACAAGGTATTTGCTGGAGGAGTGAAAGGTCCATTTTATCTCTTATGTTAAAGCCAACTCCAAGATACACTGACCTTTCAAAGTTGTGGTTGAGTGCAACACAGCAGCCTGTGGATGGCGGACAGGAGGGTTCTCAAGGTCTGGGCGGATTTTGTCTCGCCTCTTGAGTGCCAGTGGACACCAAAAGGGGCTGGTTGTGCGTCAGCAGTTGCAGCCCCGGCTGACCGCCATCGCCTGATGATCAGAGAACTGCAGCTCGGTTGGCCAGTGGGTCTTTAGACCTTCAGTTCCTGTGAGGCTAAATCCCATAGTCAGGAATAGAAGCCCAACAAGAAACCAGGTCTCCTGAGAGCCAGACCACCCAGATAGTATCCTGGGAAAGTGTTATAGTCACGGGAAAAGAAGACTATGATCCATTAGGTAAGGGGGTGGGGGTGGGGGGAAGCATAGAGTAAGAGTGGGGTTTAGAGAGGGCAGAATGCTGGGTTGGGCACATTGTTTCCCACAGCTGATGGGAGCCCAAAGTCTAGCCTTTTTTTCCCCTCAGGCAGCATGGTCTCTTCTTGTCAGAGGGGGGGAAAATATATATATATATATATGTTAAATTGCTTGGTCCAAAGTGGCTACCTTATTTAATTTGTACTTCTTCCTGTGCAATTACAGCAGTTCTGAGAGAACTCCTAAGCATGGGGCCCCTGGGATGTGTCTGAGCCCGGGTGCCTTATTTATTCACTGAGTCCTTTTGGACACATAACAAACGTTTCAGGATCTTTATTTTGTCATTTGTAAAATTCTCACTTTTATAGCTTAGAACATTCATTGCTTGATATTGAGCACTAAATAAATGTTAATCTGAACAACCCAGACTTAGGTTTCAGCTCTGTTTCCTCTTAAGGCTATAAGGCTGGACCCCTCAGTGCCTCTGGTTGCTCATCTATAAATCAGAGCTCATAATATCCACTTTGCTAAGGTTTTTGCTAAGTTAATGAGATTATGTACATAAAGGGCTTAGGACTACTTCTGGCACAGAGCAAATTGTCACTAAATGTTAAATTTATTATTTTGCTGATGATGGTTATAAATTAGTTGCTTATCAAATTTTAAATACAGTTAGTAAATTTATGTGTGAGTACTGAACATATTAAGAATAAAAGTAGGGCGCCTGGGTGGCTCAGATGGTTAAGCGTCTGCCTTTGGCTCAGGTCATGATCCCGGAGTCCTGGGATCGAGTCCCGCATCGGGCTCCCTGCTCTGCGGGAAGTCTGCTTCTCCCTCTGCCTCTCTCTCTCTCTCTCATGAATAAGTAAATAAAATCTTTAAAAAAAAAAAAAGAATAAAAGTAAAACTATAAATGAAGTTGTATTTAAAACATTGCTGCTGGACAAAACTATATATCCATAATTTTCTACCCATTTGACATAATTTACTGGAAAAATGGAATAGTAAGATAATTACAAGAAAATTGCCTAAGTGTTTTTTTTTCTAATAAAGATTTTATTTATTTATTTGACAGCGAGACATAGTGAGAGCAGGAACACAAGTAGGGGGAGTGGGAGAGGGAGTAGCAGGCTTCCTGCTGAGCAGGGAGCCCGATGTAAGGCTCGATCCCAGGACCCTGGGATCATGACCTAAGCCGAAGGCAGACACTTAACGACTGAGCCACCCAGGCACCCCTAAGTAAAGTGTTCTTGTTGCTCAATTTGTAGCTTAAACTTTGACCTAATTTCCTTCCTGGTATCACCTCAAAAGACTTGGTCAGAGCGGGAGAAAGTGGTTATGGATCCAGTGATCCACAAACTCTATTTCTAAGAATTTATCGCAAGGAACCAAGAAGAGATGTGTGCACAGTATTAGGACTTTCATTGCAGACAAATAGTTGAAGTCAACCTACATTCAACAACAGGAGGAAGGGCTGGGTGATGTGTGATACTCCATGGGATAGTATTATCCAACGATTTACCATCATACTTCTACACAGTGTCTTATGGAGTAAGAAATTATCATAATATATGTGAATTTTTAAAATTATTACAAATATAGTAGCAGTCTGGATAAATTTCTAGAAACACAAAACCTCCCAAGACTACATCATGAAGAAATGGAAAATCTGAATACACCTATAACTAGTAAGGAGATTGAATCAATAATCAAATTTCTCCCAAAAAAGAAAAGCCCTGGGCCTGATGATTTCACTGATCAAACATTTAAAGAACTAATACCAATCCTTCTTAGCTTTTCCCCAAAAATCAAAGAGGAGGGAACACTCCCTAACTCACTTTATAAGGCCTGCATTATCCTGATACCAAAGCCAGACAAAGACACTGCAAGAAAACTACAGATCAATGCCCTGTGAACATCAATGCAAAAATCCTCAACAAAATTCTAGTGAACAGAATTCAGTAGCATATTGAAAATAACTGTATACACCATAACCAAATGGAATTTATTCTTGGAATGCAAGGATGGTTTACCATACGAAATTTGATCAAAATAATGTTCCACATCCACAGAATGAAGGAAAAAAAAACACATGATCATCTCAATTGATGCAGAAAAAAGCATTTGACAAAACAATACACTTTCATGATAAAAACACTCAACAAACTAGGAATAGAAGGAAACTATTTCAACATAATAAAAGCCATTTGTGAAAAACCCACAGTGAATATTATATTTAATGATGAAAGACTAAATTTTTTTTTCTCTAAGATCAGGAACAAGGCAGGGATGCTTGCTTTTACTACTTCTATTCAACATAGTACTGGAAGTTCTACCAGAGCAGTTAGGCAAGAAAAAGACAAAATCATCCAAACTGGAAAAGATGAAGTAAAATTTTCTCTGTGTACAGATGATATGATCTTATACATAGAAAACCCTAAATATGGTGTGCACATACACACACACATACTGTTAGAATGAAAAATTAAATTCAGCAAAGTATCAAGATACAAAGCCAATATAGAAAAATCAATTTCAGGGGCACCTGGGTGGCTCAGTCATTAAGCATCTGCCTTCGGCTCAGGTCATGATCCCAGGGTCCTGGGATCGAGCCCTGCATCAGGCTCCCTGCTCCGTGGGAAGCCTGCTTCTCCCTCTCCCACTCTCCCTGCTTGTGTTCCCTCCCTCGCTGTGTCTCTCTCTGTGTCTCTCTCTGTCAAATAAATAAATAAAATCTTTAAAAAAAAAAGGAAAAATCAATTTCATCTTTATACACTAACAAACAATCTGAGAAGAAAATTAAAAAAACAATTATATTTATAATAGCATCAAAAAAGCAAAATACTTAGGAAATAACTTAAACAAGGAAGTTAAAGACTTGTATGATGAAAACCACAGTTCTGAAAGAAATTTTTAAAAGATGTAAATAAATGGAAAAAAATGCCATGTTTATGGATTAGAAAACTTAATCTTATTAAAATGTCAATACTACCCAAAGAAATCTACAGATTGTTTAATCCCTATCAAAGTCCCAATAACATTTTTGCAGAAATAGGGAAAAACCAACCCCAAAATTCACATGGAATCTCAAGGGACCTCAAATAGTCCAAACAATCTTGATAAAGAATAATAAAACTGAAGGACTCACCTCCCTGATTTCAAAACTTAATACAAGGCTACAGTAATCAAAAGAGTGTGGTATTGCCATAAAAACCATGGAATCAAATAGCCTAGAAATAAGCCCTGATATATATGATCAAATGATTTTCAACAAGGGTGCCAAGACAATTCAATGGAGGAAAGTACAGGCTTTTCAGTGAATGGTGCTGGAAAATGGTATCCACATGCAGAAGAGTGTAGCTGAACTCTTACCTAACTTCACATACAAAATTTAACTCAAAATGGAGAACCTACATGTAAGAATCAAGAACCTACATGTAAGACCTAAAACAATAAAACTCTTAAAACAGAAGACAAAATCCTCATGATACTAGATTTAGCAATGATTTCTTGTATGTGACACCAAAGGCCCAGGCAACAAAAGGAAAAGAGACAAGTGGTACTTCATGAAAATCAAAACGTTCTGTGCATCAGAGGCACCATCCTTAGAGTACAACAGCAACCCACAGAATGACAGGAAATGCTTGCCAACCATGTATCTGATGAGGGAGTAAATCCAGAATTACAGAGAAATCCTACAACTCAAGAACACAAAACCAAAATAAAACAACAACAACAAAAAATTCAAAAGTGGGCAAAGGATTTGAATACACATTTCTCTAAGAAAGATTATAAAAATGGCCAATAAACATGTGAGAAGATGCTCAACATTAGTAATCATTATATAAATGCAAATAAAAACCACAATGAGTTATCACCCCACAGCCATTAGGATGGCTAATAAAAAAAAAAAAAAGGCAGAAAACAACTAGTGCTGATGAGGAGTTGGAGAAATGGGGACCCCTGTGCATTGTGCTGGGAATATAAAATAGTAAGACACTATGGAAAACAGCATGGTGGCTCATCAAAAAATTAAAATAGAATTACATGTGATCCAGCAATTCCACTTCTGGTTATATATCCAAAACAATTGAAAGCAAGGTCTCAGAGATATTTGCACACCCATGTTCATAGCAGCCTTATTCACAATAGCTGAAATATGGAAGCAACCCAAGTGCCCATCAATAGATGAATGGGTAAGCAAGTTGTGGTATATCCATACAACGGAGTATTATTCAGCCTTAAATAGGAAGACAGTTCTATAATACACTACAACATGGATGGATCTTCACATCATGCTAAGTGAAATAAGCCAGTCGCAAAAAGACAAACACTCTATGATTCCACTTATATGAGGTACTTAGAATAGTCAAAATTATGAAGACAGAAAGTGTAATGGTGGTTTCCAGAAGCTAGGAAAAGGGTAGAATGGGGAGTTATCTTTTGATGGGGACAGGGTTTCTGTTTTACAAGATAAGAAGTTATGGGGATGGGTGATGGTGCTGGTTGCACAACAATTCGAATGTATTTAATAACACTGAACTGTACACTCAAAAATGGTTGATATGGTGACTGTTGGGTTATAGGTATTTTGCCACAAAAAATGAAAAAACACAAAAGTGCAGTAAAACTATACAATGGAGTATTACTCAGTAATAGCAAGGAATGAACTATTGATACACCCAACTTAGATGAGTCCACAAGGAATTATGCTGAGTGAAAAAAGCCCATCCCAAAAGTTTACAGACTGTATGAGTTCATTTGTATAGAATTCTCAAAATGACAAAATTATGGAAATGGAGAACAGATTAGTAGTGCCAGGGCTTAGGGACAGAAGTAGTTGAAAAGAGGGTCTAACTATAAAAGGACAACATGGGGCATCTTGTGGTGATGGACATGTTCTCTATCTGGACTGTACTCACATCAGTATCCTGGCTGTGATATTTTATTACCATTTCATAAATATTACCCTTGAGGGAAACTGGGTAAAGGGCATACTGGACCTTTCTCTATTATTTCTCACATCTGCATGTTAATCTATCTTTTTTTTAAATCTCAAAGTGTGTTTAATAATTAAAAAATAAAAATAGTAATATAAATAAGTGAATAAATAAATAGGTGTATCAGTTATATTTACTCCAGTACTTCGGTCTCAGAGTACATTGTAGAGCATAATAAGTATTTTTTGAGCACTTATTATATGAAGAGCACTGTTCTAGCTTCCAAAGATACAGAAACAAACAATGAAAATAAAAAACAATAAGCTTGAACCATACTTAATATATACATCTGTTTTCAAATTAGGTTAATATTAGTTGTTTTTTGCTTTAATGATCAGTGTTTGCTAAATTTGTTTTCTGTTATGAATGTTATTTATGACTACAGATTTTAAAGTAAAACACTAAACACATCTATTTACAAATAACCACAATTACTCTAAAGCATATTAATTATCTTCAGATCGAATACATAAACAGAAAAACCACTAATGTGCTCATTCACCTTTCCTGTGACAACAGACCCTAACATATATTCACATAATGGTTATAAAGATTCATTTGATTAAAATAACACTATACTATTTTAATGAATTTCTTAAGAGAAGGTTACATATATAAAAAAAAAGTTTACATATCTTTTTAAAGTTTGTTATTTGAATACATTTGGTAATATGTCCTCCTTCCTCAATTAATGAGTTAAGAAGAACATGGAGATAATACCCTGGAATTTATCAGTCATTTAAAACTGCAAAATGATAGTGATCCAAAGCGTTTTGATTCCCAGTGATTTTATGCAATATGTATCACCCATTGACAGTAAGTTACTAAAATTCCTATGGAAAATATTCTTTATTTTGAAATTAAAGTGAAAAAATATAAGTGAATAAAATGCTTTATAAATGCATGTGCAAAGTACTAATGTGGCTAATGTTTTATAATACATGATGGTTCAGATAAAAATTAAGGGAAATATCTGCTATTTTTAATATATGTACATACACATTGATGTGTGAATGTGTGTATAACATGAGTTCTGTGTTTAATATATACACAGTTCTTGGGGTGCCTGGGTGGCTCAGTTGGTTAAGCGACTGCCTGGCTCAGGTCATTATCCTGGAGTCCCGGGATCGAGTCCCACTTCAGGCGCCCGACATCATACTACTTTTTTTTTCTTTTCTTTAAGATTTTATTTATTTATTTGACAGAGAGAGAGAGAACACAAGCAGGGGGAGCGGCAGGTAGAGGGAGAAGCAGGCTTCCCGCTGAGCAGGGAGCCCAACGCGGGATTTGATCCAGGGACTCCAGGATCATGACCTGAGCCGAAGGCAGTCGCCGAACCGACTGAGCCACCCAGACGCCCCTCCTCCAGGCATTTTATTTAATTTAATTTATTTATTTTTGTAAAGATTTTATTTATTTATTTGAGAGAGAGAATGAGATAGAGAGAGAGCATGAGAGGGGGGAGGGTCAGAGGGAGAAGCAGGCTTCCGCTGAGCAGGGAGCCCGATGCGGGACTCGATCCAGGGACCCCAGAATCATGACCTGAGCTGAAGGCAGTCGCCCAACCGACTGAGCCACCCCGGCGCCTGACATCATACTATTTTCTTTTCTTTTTTTTAAGATTTTATTTATTTATTTGACAGAGAGAGAGAACACAAGCAGGGGGAGCGGCAGGTAGAGGGAGAAGCAGAACCCCCACCGAGCAGGGAGCCTGATGCGGGACTCGATCCCGGGACTCCAGGATCATGACCTGAGCCAAAGGCAGTCGCTTAACCAACTGTGCCACCCAGGTGCCCCATGATTTTATTTATTTAAGAGAGAGAGAGCATGAGAAGGGGGAGGGTCAGAGGGAGAAGCAGACTCCCCACCGAGCAGGGAGCCTGATGCGGGACTCGATCCCAGGACTATGACCTGAGCCAAAGGCAGTCGCTTAACCAGCTGAGCCACCCAGGCGCCCTATTTTTTTTTTTTAATTTATTTTTTTTTAAGATTTATTTATTTATTTATTTATTTATTTGAGAGAGAGAGAGAGAATGAGAGACAGAGCACGAGAGGGAAGCGGGTCAGAGGGAGAAGCAGGCTCCCCGTCGAGCAGGGAGCCCGATGCGGGACTTGGTCCCGGGACTCCAGGATCATGACCCCAGCGGAAGACAGTCGCCCAACCGACTGAGCCACCCAGGCACCCGACATCATACTATTTAATAATAACCACAAAGCCATCACTAGTAGAGCAGCTGAGACTGTTCTGCCAACATCAAGTGACTGTTACTACAATGGTTCTATTTGGACACTGTTCCAGCTACTTTATGGGCTAAGTAGTGGTTGTGATGGATTATCCATAATATCACCATTTACAACATTGTTTCTATAAAAAGGTATGTTTGGAGTTCCTTTAAATTTACTTACAAATGGACTTTGGAAACATATCCATTTGTAATATGCCTATACTTTCATTGTAACAATATTAGTATCTTTTATAGCAAATGCATTTAACTATATATAACATGATGATATTTTAAAACATTAACACGAACTTTCTCAGTGTTTCCTTTTCCTATGTAGGAGCATCAAAGTCATTCTCTGCTCAATACTTCAGAAGAAGGGGATGACACAAGAGAGAGATGGATTCAGCAACGTATTTCCTGGCATTTGGGAATCGGCAGCTCAGCCCTACCTCCAGACTAGATTTAGAATTCCCCTGGACCTACACTGGATGAAGAAATTATAAAAGAAATTAAAAATGAGTGGCTATGGATAATGGTGGGTTTCTCGGCCCTACCCCCTGCCCCTCTCCCTACAGCTGAGCTCTACAAGTTATGGGGGTATGTCAGGGAGGAGACAAAACATGATGACAGACTGGGGATCTGAAGGCAGAGGATGTCTGTGTGTCATCCCTACACACATCTCTTGTCAGGGGACATGCATCATGGACTGATTCCTCAGAGCTGCATCTGGACACCTCATGGTGGGGAACAGGACTCAGCAAAAACCTACATGGATGGATGGCCAGAGGCCAGAGGAAGCAAGGACAATTCAGTAGATCCAGTACAGACAGATGTCAACCATAAATGCACACCTGCCCTGTGCCTGATATAGCCTCCAGGAGCCTAGACAGGATCCTGAGTGATCGAGTGGGCAAAAAATACAAACCGAGAGTAAAAGGGGATCTGGAAATTCTTTTCATGCACTTTAGGAACTAAATGGACATTTGTGAGCAAGACTGTTGTCATAAACATTCTAAGACTCCTTTTGAGAAGGAGTATTTTGATTACAAACCATAGACTTACAGAAGTTTCATTTTGCATTAAAACGCATGTTAAAAGTTAGGAATTATATTTATTTTTCATATGAATCTCGTCTCATGGAGTCATTTTCATTTTACTGATTAAAGATACATGTATTGAGCACCTATTATATGCCAAATGCTCTGCTCCACACTTTCAAATATATTAACTCATAGAAAACTAAGAACAGAAGAGAACTCCCTGAATCTGGTAAAGAAGCCCTATGTTTACTTTCAGCACTCATGATGCTTGACACTAGATTTTTAAAGCTTTTCCTAAAGATGGCAACAACATGAGGGTACTCATTGTTCCCATGCAGCAGGAACAAAACAGTGAGGGGGGAAAGTAATTGCAGGGTATAAGAACTGATTAAAGAGGCACTGTTGTCCTTATTTATAGGCAATATAATTGATAATGTCAGAATTTCAAAAGAATCTGTATAGAATTATTAGGACAAACAAGACATTCAGCAAGATTATTGGACATAAGATCAACATCTAAATATCAAACAGTACTCATGTACATGATATGTAACAATCAAATTGAAAATATAATAGGAAAATATGGTCAAGACATGAAACTAAGAAAGTCCATAGGTATTCCAAGGTATCTGGTAAGGTATCTCAAAAATATACAAAACCTGGATGTGGAATAATACAAAACATTTTTAAGGATATAAATGAAGATCTAAATGAACAGAGAATTTAAAAAAAATGAACAGAGATACAACTTGTTCATAGACGGATGGATGATATTATAAAAATGTAGATTATCTCTGAATTTTTTTTAAAAAGCAACAACGCAATTGGAAATAAAATTCCAACTTTTTTTCATAGACCTTGACAATTCAAAAAATCGCTTGCAAGAATAAAGTTCCGATATACTGCCTGGCATGGTAGCCACTAGCCACACATAGCTACTAAGCACTGGAAATGTGGCTAGTCTGAATGAAGATGTGGCATAAATGTTATATTTTGTATTGAAGAAATGGTATTTTATATATTTTGGATTAAATAAAATATATTATTAGGTTTTAAAAAAGAGTAAAGGTCCAAAAATGGTTAACACAATTTTTAAAAGTTGAAAGGAGGAAGGGATTTTTCACTAACAGATATTTAAGACTTACTATAAAATTACAGTAATGAATAGAGTATGATATTCTTGCAAAGATAGATAAATAGATAAGTTAAAAATAGCCTTGAATTAGATATAATATAGGTAGCATTTAAAATTAGTGGGTGGTAAATGTTCATAACAGTTTGAGGACAATTGTCTTTATGAATAGAAAATTACTATATCTCTTTTTCTCAACAAACACAAAGGTAAACTCTGATGGATTAAAGAACCAAAATGAAAAACATAACTTTACAGCAAAAATATTAAAAATTTTCAGGGTGCCTGTGTGGCTCAGTTGGTTAAGCATCCAACTCTTGATCTCAGCTCAGGTCTTGATTTCAGGGTCCTGAGTTCAAGCCCCACATTGGGCCTCATGCTGGGCATGGAGCCTACTAAAAAAAAAAAAAAGAAAAAGAAAAAGAAAAAAATTTTCAAAAGATTTCTTAAATAAGACATAGATAATAGTAATAACAAAAGAAGCATCTGATAGTTTAACCACATCACAATTATAAAAACTTATGTATCACAAAAGAACATATAATAAAAGGGAAGCCACACAATAGGAGAGGATATGTACAATATATCTAATTGACAAATGTTAGAATTCACTTTATATAAAGAACCTCCACTAACAAATTAGGAAACACAAATATTTCAACAGCCATATGTCAAAGGCAATTCACGGAAGAGAAAATGCAAATAGCTGACAAACATATAGAAAGGTTAAGCTCATAATAATCAGAAATTATAAACAATAAGAAAATATTTTGCACTGGTATGATTGGTCAAACTTAAAATATTCTGACCATGGCATTGATTTAGAGAAATGTAAACATACACTGTAATTGGAATATAAATTGGCAGAATCACTTTGGAGAGCCATTGCACACTATCTGGTAAATTTAAAGATGAAAACACTGTGCCACCTACCAATTTAAGTTTTGAGTGTATTGTCTGATTATATACATGTTGATAGGGAAACATGACATGTTTATGTGTAATAGAAAAAAAAGAAAGGCAACAACCCCAATATCCATTGGTAGGGAACTATAATGATAAGTTTTGATTACTTATACAATGAATGCATTAAAGTAGCTCACATGAATGAACTTTATATGTATTGACTTACATAAATCTGAAAAAACAGCATTTCGTATAAAGCAAATTACAGAACACTATGTACATTTTAATATTTTAATAAATTAAGAAGAATCAGAATCAATACATTATTTTACATCTGCAACTATGAAAAATAATATAGAAATATGGTGTGAGTATACAGTGAACTTACCATAGAAGTTTCCTCTGGGGAGAGAAAACAGGACAGGGGTCTCAATTAAAGATGCAATGTTTATTTTCAGGAATATGAAAACAATTTAGATCTCATACTCTGTTATTGTTTCTTGCTCTCAGAATAACCCTTTAATATGAAATGTCCATGTGTCATTTACTAGCTCTCTTTTCTCTTTCGCTTGTAGTTGGTATTGGTGGTGATATGGACAATTCCAGTGTTTAAGGGAATGTGTTGGGGTGTAGCTACTATTGTAATGTTGAGGTAGTGGTAGCTGGGACGTTACAAACAGAACTTCAGGAGAAGAGGTGGAGGGTTAACGTTTCCCTGCTAGGAGAAACACTGAGACAAAAGTTTTCACCTGCAGCTGGAATGTTTAAGAACTAGCCAGTCAGCTGCCGCAACGTGTGAAATAGGAGCATTAATGGTAAGGCTTGAAAGACTGGTTAACTCCATATCAGGGAGGGCCTGGTAGGTCATTACTAGAGTCTGCATGTGATTCAGAGAGCAAAAAGTGAGCACCAGAGTGAAAGGATCGTACGGATACGTACACTGATGCTGATAGAGCAGTAGTGGGATGGTTTGAGGTAGTGAGGGATTGAGAGACAAAAGGCAATCGGAGAGTATTATAACTTTATGAGATACTGACAGTGACACATGGGTAAGAGAGTGGATATGATGCTTGCGTTTACGTGTCACCTTGGCTGGGCCACCATGCCTGGCTCTGTGGTCAAACAATATTCTGGATGTTTCTGTGAGGGTGTTTTGGATGGGATTAACATTTAAATTGTGGACTTTGAGTAAAGCAGATTGCTCTCCATAATGTGGGTGGGCCTCATCCAAGCAGTTAGAAGCCCTGGTGAGAACAAAGACCGAACTCTCCCAGCATGGAAGAATTCCATGGGACGGAACTGCAGCTCTGGCTTCCCTTGGATCCCCAGTCTGACAACTTAGCCTGAAGACTTTGGACGTGCTAGCCTCCATAATCACCTGAGTCAACTCCTCAAAATAGATCTCTTTAGATATACACATCCTATTGGTTCTGTTTCTCTAAAGAACCTTGACCAATACAGTGGGATAAGAAATGGGAGATTGGATAGAAAATATATTGGGATGGCTAAGTCTGCAGAGACTGGCAATTGCTTGGATAAGGAAAGAAAGAGGAAGAAAAGAACTTGGTAGGTTCTAGACTATTTGACTCAGAGAATGGAAAGGCCTCAAATTTGTAAGTCAATATGAAGGGGTGGGTATTTAAGGAGAAAATAATTAGCTCCATTTGGGACATCTTTAGTTTAGGTTTTAGTAGGCTCTTTGAATGGAAACAACCAGTAACCAGATATAGTTGTGGACATGAAGCCTAGAGGAGGTGTGTGAGCAGGGAGACAGACAGAATACAGGAGCCAACTGAGCACAACCAAGGCAATGGAAGATAAAACCAGGGCCCAAACACAAGTGTAAAACGAAAGAGAGAGAATGTGTGTGCACACATGTATGTGTGTGTGTGAGAGAGAGAGAGAGAATCTCAAACCAAGACCAATACAGACTGTTGTGTGTGTGTGTGAGAGAGAGAGAATCCCAAACCAAGACCAGTACAGACTGTTGTGTGTGTGTG
>NW_023270282.1:71677-76765 GCF_011800145.1 Mirounga leonina
GAGAGAGAGAGAGAGAATCTCAAACCAAGACCAGTACAAACTGCTGTGTGTGTGTGAGAGAGAGAGAGAGAATCCCAAACCAAGACCAATACAGACTGCTGTGTGTGTGTGTGTGTGTGTTGGGTGGGGTTCTGGGACCAGAAGAGAAGTCTAGGCTAGAGTATGGACCTGGGCAGTTTGGGTACTGCCGTATCCAAGGAGGGAATTTCAAGAAGAGGTGATTGTGAGTAACTGCTGGAGTTTGGCCAGAGTGTGGTTTTCGCTGAGTGAGGGACATAGATGCTGCTTACACTGAATTAATAAGAGAGTAAGTGGTGTAGAATGACAGATATAAACAGGGTCATTTTCAGAGTGGAAAACTAGAAGGATGATAACCTGAAAAGCGGGCTACAAGAAAGACAATAGTTTTCTAAATAAGATTACTTTGTATTGAGTCAATTAAGCCAAACAAACAAAACCCCAAACCCCTGAAAACTTAGATAAAATCCAAGTATTGAAATCTCACTGCTTATGTTACCACAAGCCCACAGATGAAATCATGGATGGTATTCAATCTTACCATCTTCTTTTGGTCACAGCCACTCTGGCCAAGGAGCTTAGGAAATCCTTTCACATGTGGAACTTATCAAGTCCCCAGGAGGCACTCCCATCCCTTCTTCACTTCCTTTTTCTATTATTTATTTAAGAAGAGTGAACCTTGAGAGTAAAATCCATTCATCACTTACTTTTCCCCCTTTGCAATAGTGTTGAGTTTGGTGGGGATGCAGACATTCCGTTGGAGTGTCTAGAGAAACACGCTGCTGGGTACTGTTCTTCTGAAGTGGCCCACATGCAGGGGGCCCACCTCATCTACTGTGGGACACGCAGGCACCTGGGGGGTGCTCTTTAGAAGTAGATGGGAGAAACTGAGTCATAAGGTCATGAGGTGCTCTCTGTTGCCTACCCATGGCCAGACTGTGGCTTTACAATGGACTATCCTCAGTCAAGAGTGTAAAGTTATATTAAAATGGAACTACTGGCTTCCATTCTAACAGACACAGTGTCAGATAAAAATTACTGAAAATACCTTCTCACAGTCAAAAGGCCATCAGTGCCAGAAACTGATCAAATTAGGGAAACTTTTTAAATATTTCACAAAGATTATAATGAGAAGATGACACTTCTTTGGTGCAGATGGTTTAATAACTACTCAGTGGGAGAGACTAGAGGTTATTTGCATGTCTCTTTACTATTTTTAAGTCTTTTTTCCCATTCTAAATGTAACACAGAAATCTAAAACAAGAAAATACTTTCCATGGCACCTAGTATGTATAAACTCATTGAGCAGGACTGCAAGGGGCGTGCTGGTCCCAAACCACACCTGGCTTAGGCTAAGCCCTTCCAAGTTGACTCTGGATGCTGTGCTGGTGCTTAAGCATTCCCCTGCAGTTCACACCACCCCCCTGCCTTCTCCCACACACCTTTCAGACTAACTGCCTCTTCTCTCCTCCTTGTCTCTCTTGCTCTCCTTCTGAAACTGCCCAGCAGACCCACCCAGGTCTACACAGGAAACTTGAAAGGAGATCATAGTCTGCCTGGTATTGTCAGGTGTGTTGTTTTTAAAACCTTATGCGATATTTTTCCAATCATATTATGTAGGTTTTTCAAGGCCAGAACCTTTCCTTTCTGTATTGAGTCCCTAACAACTAGCAGAGTATCTGCATTCAGTGGGTAAGCAATAAAGTTTGTTAACTGATTTGTGTTTTCATACTCCTGATCAATTACTGACATTGATCAATATCAATACCTTTCAGCTACCTCTCTAAATATATTCATTAAATCATGAATCATTTGGATTTTTATTAACATGTTCTCATGCTCTAGTTTCATTCCACAATCAGAAGCTTAATTACAATAGTCAGTTTTTGTTCTGTTTGACATCAGTTTCTATGTGCATATAATGGCAAGTCCCTGAATCTAATGAGGGAGCTAAATTACAGTTTCTAATTTTCAAAATAATTAAGTTCCATTCTTTGATGAATGGTTTCTTGCCTTCTTTTACTCACACTGAGGAATTTGAAAAATGACGTTATTACTTAAGAGCTTTGGTTTGTCCTAGTTAGGCTAAGTCACAGCTATGACAGCATGGTAATGATAATGAAGACTGGATGCAGGATTTATTACAGTAAATTGCATAAACATTAAAATAATTTTTTCAAGCTGAGTTTGTGAAACAAAATACAAATTATTTTCTCCGATAAATAAACACTTTCATTTTCAATAGAACCAGTGCACAAAAGGGCTTCCCACTATTCTTATGAATCAGGGTTAGAGTAGGCTTGCTGTAAAAGACAGAAGATCTGGTTATAGCTAGGGCGAGCATAGATCTGTGTTTGACTGGCACTAACCCAGTTTATGCTTGTTATTCTCACCTGATTATTAATATTGTCCCTTTATTTTATTTTTTTAAGATTTTATTTATTTATTCATGAGAGACAGAGAGAGAGAGAGGCAGAGGGAGAAGCAGGATCCCAAGGAGCAGGGAGCCCGATGCGGGACTCGATCCCAGGACCCTGGGACCATGACCTGAGCCGAAGGAAGACGCTTAACCATCTGAGCCACCCAGGCGCCCTGTCCCTTTACTTTGAAAAATCTCCTCATTTGAATGATAACCCATATATTCCCGTGAGTTATAAAGTCAGTTCTACCCAGTTGTGTGTCTTTGTGTAGATTAATTAATTTTAGCTGGGCTCAGGTTCCCATTCTTAAAATGAGAAGGTCAGCCTAGGTGACGCCTCAGGTCTGTTTGGCTCTGCTGTTGTGAGGAAAGCACGGTTAGGTCTAAAGAGTGATGTTTCTTCTGGTTTTCTGGTTCTCAGGAAAACAAAATTCTTCACTGAAGAAATTCAAAGAAAGGTGTCCTTAAAATAAAACAACAATGCAAACACTGCTCTCTGATCAGACTCTGGTGTGCTATCACTTGCTAAGCTTCATGGGGCTCTTGTAAAGGCTTGTGAAGAATGACAAAGCTCTCACAACAATCCACTTTGCCCTACATAGGCCTCTAAATTAGATAACCTTCATGTCGTCTAGGTATAGAATCTGCAGGAGGCTGTGGGCCGGTGGGGGAAAGCTGGAAGAAACAACATGAACAACAACAAGACCTGTAAAGGGGAGCTGCTCGCAGGGCACACCATGCTGCGGGTGGGGCTGGCACTGCCTCTGAGACAGTACGTTAGGAATGCATCTACTGCAAGAGGGATTTCCAGCCCAAATGCCCAGGATATTTGAGATCTTCACAAGTAATACAAGGGATCTATAAACTATTTTCAAGACTTTGAAAATCCAAATGGAAATTGTTCATCTACTTTACAGCTGATTAGCTTAACCAGAGTATCAGATTCCTGTGCTTTCAGTCAGCATTTTGTGAACCTCTTGTGATGATAGCGGGGCAGGAAACATAAGCAAACAGAAGAAAGGCTGGTTGAGACAATTCAGGAAACGAATGGAATGATTCTGACCTTACTCTACTCATGTACAGCATCAGAGTCACGTGCAGTCCAGGTGTTACCTACAACACACCTCGAGTACTTTTTTAGCTTGGCAATTATGAAGGGGATAAAAGGCCTTGTTGAGAACAACTGAGAGTATCCTGCAATGAGAACAAGACAGACGTTGCTTCAATATAAGATTTGCACGCGAGATTACATGACAGAGATGCCCATGTCAGACAGTACTTCCTTCTTCTTCATGCTCTGCTCTGTAACTACCCCTTTCAGGGTAGCTGGGGACATTGCTCTCGTTTGGATGCTGTTCCTTCCAGACACAGAAAACCTGTGTGTGTGTCATGAGGTCTTGCCCTGTGCCATCTCTGCTACATACTTCCCTTGTCTTGTTTTGTTGCTGTTGTTGTTTTTCTGTGTGTTTTTGTTTTGTCTTGTTTTAATGAGTGACGGTTCTTGGATTTTGCTGAGGCATTTTCTCAAGATACGATTGCTATATACACATTCTTTCTATTGTTTTCCATCTAATCTGCTACAAAATTTGCTGCATGCCTTCTTTGCTAGTTACAGAGGTTAGTATTTCTTGTATGATAAATCTGACCAAATAGAAGCACGCCCTGAGCAGGTTGTGGGAAACAACACTGGTGAATGTTCAGGGCCTGGCCGAGGAGAGGTGTGAAATGCTAGGTAATAGGGTTCATCAAACATTTCCAGTTAGGAGACTGACAAAATAATGAGGCCCTAAATTAATTAGAGTAGTCTAATTTTCTTGGGCCCTAACTTTAGTCATATCTAAAAGGGGCTTTCATTTAACCCCTGATTCCAGGAAAAGGAGTGTCTTCCTAAGTGGTAGCTGGAGGCATTTATAGGAATGCCCAGGGAAACGGGACTTGTCCTCAGATAAGTTTGGGAAATTACCTCTTAAACTGTCCTTTCTGTGACTAAGATCATACAATAATATTGTAAAGAATCTGAGTGCTTTTACGCAACAGAAATCCATTGAATTTTGTTTGATACAAACCTTCTCACGCTTACTGGAGAGCAAACCCTTGCTTGAGTGTCCTAGTGCATAGTTCAGTGTTCTGCCAAACTCTGACCACAGGCCTTGTTCAGAAAGAACAAGGTAAATTCACTAAAGTGCCTTTTTAATATTGAAAACAAGTTAAAAAGAGAGAATTTATTTACTGACTTTTTATTCTATGTCAGGGCCCCATTCCCGCGGGAAGACACCTCTGGAGCCAGTCCCAGCAACTGCAAGACCAACTCTCCGTCTCTCGCCTACTGAAATGCCTGTTTTCAATGGAGCCTATTTCCTCCCGCAGACTGCCCTAAACTTCAGGGGAATTGGTCAATATCCGCTTGTGAAAACCCACTGAGCAGTAATGAGAAGACTTTCCTTAGTAGCCTCTCGCTATCTGGGCATCACTCTGGGTGGCTTTGCTCACCTTTGGTCACCATTGTCCATTCCCTTCCTTACACTCCCTCGAGGGCAGCTTTCAAGTTCACCAGGAAACAAGAAACAGGGAACAGAGACTTCCCAGTAGCAGAGGCAGCTGAGTCATAGCTCCTGAAGCAGACAACTGCAGGCTGCCAGAGGGCAGGGGGG
>NW_023270282.1:77165-137309 GCF_011800145.1 Mirounga leonina
GGGGGTTAGTGGGGGGTTAGTGGGGGGCTAGTGGGAGAGATTAGTGGGGGGCTAGTGGGGGGATTAGTTAGGGGGTTAGTGGGGGGTTAGTGGGGGAGATTAGTGGGGGGCTAGTGAGGGGGTATTGGGGGGCTAGTAGGGGGTTAGTATTGGGGAAGGATGCTTATTTCCCCTGGTTTTGAAGTCCCCGGAGGCTCCAGGTCAGGGCGTTACCCCACCCCCACCGCCAGCAGCTGGATGGCACTGAAGCAAACACACAGACTCCTCAGGAATACTGTGGAAGCCAGTCAAAACGATAAAGTGGCACAACTGTTCTTTCTGGACAAGAACCCAGTGTGCTTAGTCCTGAGTTCAGTGCTTCAAAGAGTGACACTTTAGCCTGAATGAAAGAAGACATTGGTGTCAAATTGCAGTGACATGTTTATAATTCTCTCTAAAACTTTAAAGGCATTGTGTGGACGTTAATCTTCAGTACGTATGATTTTACATAATCAATTGGCAGTTCACACGTTACCTCAACCTGTTCTAAAGGGCAGATGTGGTTTCTGGAAACTAAAAACCTCCATCAAGAAACCTAATTACTGTGTCCATGGCTGTGCCGAGAAATGAAGGGCTGTTGAGGAGAAGGCCATGGCTTGGCATGTTTGCCTTGACCCAGGGGAAGTTTAGTACTGTTGCACTTGAAGAAGTCACATCCTCCTCTAAATCAAAGGGACCCAGAAGTTTCCAAAATCAATTGCTAAGAACTGGATAGTAATTAAACAAGAAGATAAATAATAAATTACCTATACAAAATTATACTTTCAGAGATAATTACAGACTTGATTAATTTATTGTGCACTTTAAGAAGGAATTTTATTAATTTTGAGGTAGTTTTTTTCTTAAAGACCTGAACATTGATAGACCATGGAAGAAACAGCTGCATGGACATGTTTGCTCCAATTTTTGGTTCCGATTGTGAGTCAACACTGGGTTGGGAAAGCGCACTGATTTTATTCTTTTAAAAAAGATTTGGGGCGCCTGGGTGGCTCAGTTGGTTGGGCGATTGCCTTTGGCTCAGGTCATGGTCCCAAGGTCCTGGGATCAAGCCCCGCATCGGGCTCCCTGCTCGGCGGGAGGGCTGCTTCTCCCTCTCCCACTCCCCCTGCTGTGTTCCCTCTCTCGCTGTGTCTCTCTCTGTCAAATGAATCTTATTTACATACAAACTCTGATCAATCCAAAGCAAGCCCAAGCCCCAAAGGGCTATCTTGTTGGTATTTCCATTTTATCTGAGTTTAAATTGCAGGATAGTTTACTACAGATCTGTCATGGAAACACCTGGTTAGCTAGCTGTCAGCATAATATTTTTTTCTTCTAGATTTTAGACTAGACACCATTTGATATGAGTCATGAAGAATAAAATGCTCTTTGGTTGCATCCCATACATAGCAATGATTTATAGTGGAAAATTATTATTTAGGAATTTTGAATAAGATTATCATACTTTGTAATGAGGTGATTGCATATAACACCATCTGAAAATGGAAAATAAGTATCTCCTGGCAGATTTGATTTATGTTTTTCTTCAACTCTCTGTTTTTCTTTAACTCTCTATTTTAACTCTCAAATGAATCAATAGTAATTTTCTCCCTCTCTCCCCCTCTCAAAACAAAAACAAAAACAAAAACAAACAAATGAGAGAGAGAGTAACAAAATGGAGGGTTTTTGAGTCAGAGATGGGACTTCAAAGCTCGGTTCCATCAAGTCAGTAAATGTGAAATCTTGGGTGAAGCATATGGCCTTTCTTAGACTTTGATTCCTAATTGATAAAATGGGTGTAATACCATCGACCCATAGTTCATGCCTACTGAAGCAAATACCATAGCACCCATACCCACGGATACTTGCTGTTTGGAGAAAAGCAGGATTCCTCATCTCTGAGCTCCCTCAGCATTTCAGGTGTTTGGCTGCCTCAGCCTGGTGCCAAACCTTCAACTGCCTTGGTGGTGATTCCTCACTTGTTCTCTGAATCTCCCAAATTGTAATACATAAAGCAGAGCATAAAGGCCAGAGCAGAGGATCTGGGGCCACATTGGGCCAGTTTAAACCCTGACTCTGTGACTTGCTAGCGGAGGGTTACTAAGTATGTTACATTAACTTCCTCTGCTTTAGCTACATGGGGATAGGCACATTGCTTATAGGCTGTTATGAGGATTAGATAGGTTAATATTGGCACTTAGTACACCACCTGGTTTGTGGTAGGTGCTACACACTCCTTTGCTAAATGAAGGAAGCCCATAGCCAGGTCTCTTGAAAGACCCACCTTAGCTGTTTCTCTACTGTTCCATCTCCTTTCCCTCTACTTCCAAATCTTGAGAGTAGTCAACTGGTAGTCAGTGGTTACCCTCTGAGGTATGGAATTGTTTCCCATGGTACTAGATAAGAAAGGACACCCACTGTGATAACTAAAACAACCCCACAAAATTACAGGGGCTTAACATAACAGAAGTCACATTTCTCACGTGGGGGCAGGGATGGTTAAGTGGACAGCTCTCCACCAAAGATATGTGGTCCCCTTCATGCACATATTGTGCAATATTTTGTAATGTTCCTATGAGGGAAAATGTTTGCTAGCCCACCTTGCATGGGTGAATTCATGCAACTGAGTCCCAGCCAATAGAATTTAGACAGAACGATGCATAAGCTTCCAGGGTTGGCCCATAAAAGTGTTCCCACTGATCCTCCACTCTGGCCTTGACCCCATTGGCCACTGGGTAGATATTGTTGGAGCTGACTTCAGTGGGTCTTAGAAGCCACTCATGGAAGACAACCATGTCTCTGTTAGTCAGGGTCCTTGCAAGTTGGCCTGACACCTAGTCCTTGCTGCTGCTAAAAAAAAAAAAAAAAAACCCACCCTTGGGGATTCTTGGGGATTCCTTCCAAGAACCAAAGCCAACATGAGAAATCCTCACTGTCTCCCTCGCTGATTAAAATTCATGCAAGCTCACGTCCTTCTACCCCATTAATTTCAGTGAATTTGATAGTCTGAATTTAAGTGCATTTGATGAGAGAAAACAAAGGCAAGAATGTGTTGATGTAAACTATTTTAATTAACTCTGGAGTCAAGCATTTAAAGATTGGAGAAAACAGTCAGATATATTATCACAACAGCTCATTTTCACAATAACTCTTTATGACATTTAGAAGGACTGCCTAGGACTTAACTATGGGTACGTTATGGCCTTCAGCCTTTCAATGCCCTCAACTCCATGCTAAGTGCATCTAATCTGTGAAGATATAAAGGGCAGTTTCAGTCAATTTTCAGCAGGAAAATTGCTTCAAAACCATATGAAACATATTTTCCTTATTGACCATATTGGCAGCTAACCCATAATCCCCATGGTCAAAAGATGTGCCTTATTCTCCTAATTTTGATGTAACTTGCTGTAGAACACAGGTTTACTCTCCCACCAGTTACATGGTGATAAGAAGCTTCTGGGGATAAAGGAGGTGACACCAGAGAACATGCTATAAGTTCTTTGTCATTTACTGCATATTTTACAAAGCTTTTCTACCTTACACTTATGAATTTTATTATGCCATAGTCTTATATAACAGTTATTTTAACTAGAGTGGGAATATTCAACCATAGAGTGGTTCAGCAATTAGCCCAATTTCATTTAGCTTGTGGTAAAGCCAGAAGCCAGTTTTTTTTTTTTTTACTCTAAACATTTGTATTCTTACCACTGTTCTACTGAATTTTTACAGCATGATGTCTTAAGGCTTTTCTCCTAAGGAAAATTATGCTAAATTTTCCTTAAGAGTCTCATTTGCATGCAGGCAAAGCACTACAACACAAAGCTAAGAGAAGTAAAAGCATGCACCCCTACTAGCATTAAGGTTGTGGCTTTCAGTTCAAGAATTATCGCAACCTTGATGGCGAGATCATGACTAAGCAGGTCTTCACAGATGTGAGTGTGACTCTTCCCTGGAGGCTGTTCCCAAGTCGGTACTACAACTAGTGATCCCTAAACACCGTGCCAGCTTTTCCAGCAGTTCCAACAAGTAGCGCCGCTTATTCTCCTGCTATTAGCTGTTAGTATTTCGGGACAATATTAGAAAACCTGAAGTGGAAAGGGGCACCAATCAAAACAAGAGGAAGATATGAATGTAATCCAACCACGCTCTCAGAATCTATTCATTGCCTCCAGGCCCTCTGAGGTTGCACCTGGCACAAACGCAAAGTAGACAGTGTGTTTTTATCCCTTTCTATGCCATCTAAAGGCAGATACTGTGGATATTATATAAGTAGGAATAACAAGGCGAAATAACAAATAATAGATATATGGTAACTTTATTTCAGGAATAGAGACAGAATTTTTGCCAAAGGTGAAAATAACCAATGTTTCTTGACTTGGAAAGTAATAACTCTAGAAAGAGCACTGGGTCTTTTTTTTTTTTCAGATTTTATTTATTTATTTGGGGGAGGGGAGAAACAGGCTCCCCACTGAGCAGAGAGCTTGACACGGGGCTTGATCCCAGGACCCTGAGATCATGACCCAAGCAGAAGGCAGCTGCTTAACCTACTGAGCCCCCAGGCGCCCCAAGAGCATTGGGTCTTAAGACCAAAGAACTGAGATTGAGGCCTATCTCTGCATTTATTAGATGAGACTTTATTTTTCATCTATAAATGATGATTTTAACATCTGTTCTACCAACTCCCAAGATGGTTGTGAGGATCAACTATTAAACAGTTTTGTGTTTGGAACCTCTGTAATTTTCCTTTTATTTGCATCTTGTTGACAATAGTAATAAAATTTATCTGTGAAAAGAAAGAATTAAATTTAAAAATTGTTCAGATTATCTTCCTGACTTTTATTTATTTATTATTATTATTATTATTATTATTATTATTATGTTATGTTAATCACCATACATTACATCATTAGTTTTTGATGTAGTGTTCCATGATTCATTGCGTATAACTCGACTCTAAAATTGAGAAGATGCATGGTTTTGTCTTCCTTACTCTCTGAGCACCTACTTCACACCATAAGATCACATGAAACCTTGACAACTTACAGCTGTCGAGAACTTTCTGGGCCCTTCATGTGCATTGCTCTCATCTGCACTTTATTTTTTGTGATTAAGCTACGAAACTTTTCCCCAGGAAACACACACACACAAACACATACGCATACTTGTCAATTTAAGAGCACTTAATCAGTATTTATATATTATTTATCAAATGCTAATTGAGCATCTAATGTGTACTAAGCTCTATGCAGCAAATACTAATATTCCAGATTGACAAATAAGGATACTGAGATTAAACAGCATAAGATTAAACCACTAGTAAATCCCAAAAGCAGGATTCAAATTCAAATTCAAATCCTTCTTATTCCAAAGTCTGTACTAACACAATCTGCTATGTTGCTGTTTCTCCAAGGGTCCATTCTAATACAAGTGAGTTGTCTTTAATTCTTCTACTATCCTTTATTCAGTATAAAGGCAATTGCACAGAATCTTGAGGGGAATCATTGTCTGGTTACGGGAACCACAGTCTAAAAACATTTTTACTAATGAGTAACATATGCACACAGCACCTATTCTGATCCATAATACCCAGAGTTGGATGTTGTCCTGCACTGTTAATTTAGCCAAGAAAAATGCTACAACCCGGGCAGCTATGGCTTAAGGGAAGGATTAGGCTTAAAGTACAAAATTAGGGCCTGGCTTTAATTATCCATTACTAGCTGTATGCCTTTGGATAAATCATTTAACTACTCGGAATCTTGGTTCTGTCTTTAAAACTGATGGTAAATCATTGCATGCTTACCTCACAAAGGCATGTAAAAGCATATTGTAAAATATATAAAGTTATTGATCGTCATGGTTTAATCAGTAGTCAAGCACTGATTAAAGTTAGCTTGAAGTTATGACTTGAAGCAGGAAAGATTGTTTAAGAAGTAAGTGGAGAAAGAACGTTACAGGGACTCCGTCATAGCCTTCAGGGTTTGGATGCCCAAGGAAGGAACCAGGGTAGTTGGAGCAGAGAATGTTGTTGAGATTGATGGTTAAGTCCATAAACAGAATCAGCTTGAGGTAGGGGATAGATCATAAGCAAAGTGCAAGTAGGACACTCATGAGTAAAGTACCAAGCCCAAACTGTATCTCAAGAAAGTGTCAGATCAGAAGCAAGAACCAAAGGCAAGCAGAGTGAAATTGTTGTGGGGAAACCCAAGTCCACAGAGACAAGCCCCAGAACTCCCGTGGGGAGTCTGGATCATGGCCTACTGGTCGTTTGCAGCCGTGTCTTGTTTAGCATTAGCCACCTGCTCACAAGTTGCTATGTAAAGGAGGCAGAGCTAAGGGCCACTCTGAATCAGAGAACGTCAAAATGTGTGCTCATCTGCGGAAGACTTTCAAGTAGGGGGGAGCCTGAAATCCAAGGCTACTGGTTTTAAGGGCGCTATGAAGCACTGTAAGCATAACGGTAATGCAGTCTTTCCAGAACCTGGGGAACCATATACCAGAAAATAGTAATTAGCATTCTTTAGCTGATACCAAAACAATTTGAAAGTGCTTATGTCATTAAATCCCATGGACATCTGTTACTTTTTAGAAAAGGTACAGACAAATACATATTGTTAACATATTTTTTATCTTAACCCCTTGTTAGTGATAATAACAGTTTCTTCGGGAGGCCAAATGGCTTATTTTGTATTTTTGTTAATTATGGAGCCAGAAGCTTAAATTCTTCCACATGTACAGGATGAAGACATCTTTCTGTGAATATCTGTGAACAAATATCACATCTTTAGAGACAAAAATCTACACTTGTATGAAAAAAATGTAATAATTTTTGTAAGGTCTGACTTCAAAGTACTCAGAAAACATGCAAATGTATTTTCTATCTTAAAATAAAATCCCCAATAGATTGCTTAGTAAAGCCATTGTATTCATTGGGAGTAGGTTGCCATATACAAAAACGGGGTTGGTTAGATAAGGTAGACATTATTTTACTTTCAAATTCAAGAATTCAAGCTTTTGCTTATCTTTTGTAACCTTGTCTTTTAACACATGCCAGTTTTGAAGTTTAGAGACCAATTATTTTGTGCTTATTACCCTTAAAGGAAAAAAAAAATAGTAACTTTACAGTGGAGAAGCCCAGAAGACATGACTTTCAACAATCAAAGTTGCCATAAACTTTGATGGGACAAGTTGAAATCATGTGTCCTTCCATAGGATGCACTGAGGAGGACATAGTATCCCTTTTGTGATATATTTGCCAAAGATGCATGGTATGACTCAAATTAGGAAGGAACATGACAAACCCAAATGAGGGACATTCTCCAAAGAAGACATACAAATGGCCACTGGTATATGAAAAATTGTTTAACATCACTCATCATCAGGGAAATGCAAATCAAAACCCCACTGAGACATAACATACTTGTTAGAATTGTCATTACCAAAAAAAAAAAAAGATAAGTGTTGGTGGAAATCAAAACCCTTGTGTACTATTGGTAGGAGTGTTGCAGCCACTGTAGAAAACAGCATGCAGGTTCCTAAAAAAATATGACATGATTCAAGCAATTTCTCTTCTGGAGAGATTTCGAAAAGAATTGAAATCAGGATCTCAATTGGTTTAGATGCTATGGAAAGCAGTATGAAGGTCCCTCATAACTCAAAAATGGAACTACTTCATGAGCCAGTAATCCCAACTCTGGGTTTATAGGATTAGCATTTTAAATAATTCCACCTTCTCTCTTTCTTTAGAGTATTAATTGTACTTTAAAACATCATTTAAGGGGCGCCTGGGTGGCTCAGTTGGTTGGGCGACTGCCTTCGGCTCAGGTCATGATCCTGGAGTCCCGGGATCCAGTCCCGCATCCGGCTCCCTGCTCGGCGGGGAGTCTGCTTCTCCCTCTGACCCTCCTCCCTCTCATGCTCTCTGTCTCTCATTCTCTCTCGCAAATAAATAAAATCTTTAAAAAAAAAAAAACATCATTTAAGGGGCGCCTGGGTGGCTCAGTCATTGAGCGTCTGCCTTCGGCTCAGGTCATGGTCCCAGGGTCCTGGGATCGAGCCCCACATCAGACTCCCTGCTCTGCGGGAAACCTGCTTATCCCTCTCCCACTCCCCCTGCTTGTGTTCCCTCTCTTGTTGTCTCTCTCTGTCAAATAAATAAATTAAATCTTTTAAAAAAATAAAAAATAAAACATCATTTAAGGAGTTGCAACCGGGTTTTCAATATACATTGAAATGAATGTAAGCTTACTTTCAGATACTACTGTCCTGCTTCACAGACAACACAGGGGTCTTGTAACTGAGCACCCCACTCCTGCTCTCTGTCCCTTTACCACTGCTGTCATTTATTTCACTCACTAACCTATAATAGCCCACTGCATTGTTGCTATTATTATTTTGAAAAAGGCCAGCAGATCAATACATATTTTAGGAATAATTAAAATAAAAAAATTAATAAGTAAAATAGATTTAATTTTAACCATCATTTATTCCTTCTTTAATGCTCTTTCTTTCTCTATGTAGATGCAAGTTTCTGACCTATAACATTTTCTTTCTCTGTGAAGAACTTCCTTTAACATGTCTTGCACATCAGTGCTACTACAGAAAAATTTCTTCAGATTTCGTATATCTGAAAAAGTCTTCTTCACTTTTGAAAAATAATTTTGCTGGATACAGAATTCTAGGTTGTGGGGCTTTTTATCAATACTTTTAATAATTCCCGCCCACTCTTTTCTTGCATGCACAGTTTCTGAAAAGAAGCTTGGTGCAGTTCTTGTCCTTGTTTCTTATAGATAAGGTGTTCCTTTTTTCATCCCCTCTGGCTTCTCCCAAGATTTGTTTTGTTTTGAGTAGTTTGAACATGATATGCCTAGGTGTACCTTTATCCTGCTTGGTATTCTTTGAGCTTCCTGGATCTGTGGTTTGATGTCTGTCATTCATTTTGGAAATCCTCAGCCAGTCATTATTACTGCAAATATTTATTCTGCTCCTTTCTTTCTTTCCTCTTCTGGTATTCCTATTATACTTCTGTTATACCTTTTGTAATTGTTCCACTGTTCTTGGATACTCTGTTCCATATTTTTCAATTTATTTTTTTTTTTTCTCTTTGCTTTTCAGTTTTGGATGTTTCTATTGACATATCTTCAAGCCACTTTCTTTTTCCTTAGTTGTTTCCAGTTTGCTGATAAGATCATCAAAGACATTCTTCATTTTTATTACCATGTTTTTTAAATTATTATTTCTACCATTTCTTTTTTTTGATTTTTTCCTTTAGTTTCTACCTCTCTACTTACATTACCCAACTGTCCCTGCATTTTGTACACTTTTCCCATTAGAATCCTTGGTATAATAATCATAGCTGTCTTAAGTTCCCAGTCTAATTATTACAAAAATCTCTGCCAAATCTGAGTCTGGGTCTGATGCTCACTTGTTTCTTCAGATTGGGTATTGCCTTTTAGCATGCCTTGTAATTTTATGGTGAAAGCTGGGCATGATGTATATAGTAAAAGGAATTGAGGTAAATAGGCCATTAGTGTAGATGTGATATACATATCACATCTTCTTTACCCATACATCAGTCGATGGACATTTGGGCTGTTTCCATAAAGTGGTTATTATACATAATGCCACTTTAAACGTTGGGGTGCATGTATCCCTTTGAATTACTATATTTGTATTCTTTGGGTAAATAATGAGTAGTGCAATTGATGGATCAACTTTAAAGTATAAAGTCCAAGTTTCATCTAAATGTCATCTAAATTAGGCATGGGTAAGATGTGAGGTATGATTTATCCTGAGGCAATATTCCTCTTTAGCTGTGAACCTGTGAAGTCAGAGAATTATGTGCTTCTAAATTATAATGGGAGTAGGGATTGGACATAGGTTAGACATTCCAACTATAAAAAGGAGAGAAACTGGAGAAATAAAGATGTGATAGGTCCCAAACAAGTTCAAAACATAGCAAGACAAATTGTGTTAGATCTCAAGTCTTGAGAATAATCCTGTTTGCTTCATTCCCTGCCTTCCTGACTCACTGGTGTGGTGGTCCTGCCTTCTGGACCCCCTGGGGCAGAGGTTACGCCTTTGTAGCTCTGTGAGGTGTGGGTTATACACCCATGTCTCTGTCAAGCAGGGATCCCACACTTAAGACTCTGGGAAGTTGCACTCCCAAGTTCCAGGCGGCAGCAGCATGGCCTGTTGAAACCTCAACAGTGGCCACAAACTTTGAAACCCAAGAGGTAGCCCTGATGAGCTCTTGAAGATTAGCACATATTCACAGCTGAATAGCTTTACTGTCCTGTCCTGTAGAATCTAAGAATCCAACAGACTTCCTTCATTCTGTCACATCTCCATTCCATTTCTTTCAGTTAGAACTGGCACTGCTTCTGCTCATATAATCCATTTTCACTCCTGATTTCTGCTGAGGTGGCTGATTAAATTTGCAATTCACAGGCATACTGATCTTATCAAATGGTCATTCAACCACACCTTTAATGTTCTCTTTAGAACACAATTTCTCTCTAAAATACAGATAAGCAGAGAATTTTCTAAATCTCTAAATTCTGGTTTCTTTTTGCTTAACAATTCCTTCAATTCATGTCTCTCCTCTTGCATTTTACTATAAGTAGTCAGAAGGACCTAGGACACACCTTCAACATTTTGCTTAGAAATGTTCTCAGCTAAATATTCAATTTTATCATTCACAAATTCTATCTTTCAGGAAAAGCCAGAAGCCTGATTGGCCAGCTTCTTGGCCACTTTAATCCTAAGGATTACCTTTTCTCCATTTCCCAATAACCATTTCTGATTTGCATCTGAGACTCACCAGAATGGACTTTAATGTTCATCTTTCTACCAACATTCTGTTTATGATTATATATATATACATATATATATAATTTATATCTCTAAGAAGATGGAGGCTTTCTCTCCACCTCTCCTTTTTATTTTCTGAAGCTTCACAAGTATTGCCTTTAACATCCATATTTCTACTATCTCTTGATGGCAATCTAGGCTTTTCTCTGGTATGCACCTCAAAACTCTTCCAGGCTTTATCTATCACCCAGTTCAAGAGCCATTTGCCACCATGAAGCATCCCCACTTTGGGGTAGCAAAAAGAAAAATACAGCAAACACTGGGGAAGGGAGAGAATCTGATTTCCAGAGTTATGACATGATTATATTGAAACATCCAGTTTTCAACAAAGACAACAATGATAAAAATACAAAGCATAAAAAGAAACTGAAAAGTCTGACCATACAAAGGGAACAACAACAATAGAAACTATCTCTGAGAAAGACCAGGTGGCAGACATACCAGACAAAGACTTTAAGGCTGCTGTCTTAAAGATCACAAAGAACTAAAAGAAGACATGGGGAATGGTAAGAAAACAATGTATAAGCACAATGAAAATGTCAATAAAGATATACAAAACTGAAAAATAAACCAAAAATAAATTCTGGAGCTGAAAAATACAATAACTAAAATAAAAAATTCATTAGAGGGATTCAGAGACAGATTTGAGTGGGCAGAAGAAAGAACCAGCAAACTTGTAGATAAGACAATGGGAAGTATCAAGTCTGAGGAACAGAAAGTAAAAAGACTGAAGAAAAGCAAATGGAGCCTGAAGGACCCTTGGGACAATACTAACGAGACCAATATGTGCATCATGGGAGTCCCAGAAGGAGAAGAAAGAATATTTTAAGAAATAATGGCTGAAAACTTCCCCAAATTGATGAAAGACATGAATATAAACTCAACTCATTCTGTTAGGATGAACTCAAAGAGAATGACATTAAGACATAACCAAACTGTCAAAGAGAAAGAGAGAATCTTGAAAACAGCCAGAGAGAAGTTATTTGTCACATACAAGGAATCCTCAATAAGATTATAAGGAGATTTCTCTTCAGAAACTATGGGGACCAGAAGATGGTGTGCTGATAATTCAAAATGCTAAAAGGAAAAAAAAAAGTCCATCAAAAATCCTATATACAGAAAATTTATCCTTCTAAAGTGATAGAAAAGTTAAGACTTCATAGGTAAACAAAAGCTGAGGGAGTTCATTACCACTAGATCTGGAAGAAAAAAAAAAAAAGGCTCACGGGGGTCCTGCAGGTTGAAATGAAAGAACACTAGACAGAAACTTGAAAAACATATTGAGAAATAAAGATCTCAATAAAGGTATGTACATGGTCACTGGGTGGTAAGAACTCAGAGACAGCCCTAAGATGTCCTCAACCTCTCTGGTTGAGACTTGGGAGGCAGATCAGACAGCTGGTTCTTCTGGTTACTGTGCTGTCTTAGACTCAAGCCTGGGAAAGGAAGGCCACCCTGACTTCATTTTCTTGTTTTGATTTTCTCAGTTTCTCCCTTTTCCTTCATTCCCTCCTCTTCTCTCTCCTTCTAACCTACTCTCCTCCTCCACTTCTTCCCTACCAAATTGTTTTTCTTTTGTTCAGACTTAAACCTGTGGATGGTTGCTCCTGTAGGGCTTGGGGAGAAGATTGTAACAGGCCATTGTTAATGAATGAATCCTTTTTTTTTTTTTTTAATTTATTTTTTTATTTATTTGAGAGAGAGAATGAGAGAGAGAGAGAGAGAGAGAGCATGAGAGGGGGAGGGTCAGAGGGAGAAGCAGACTCCTTGCCGAGCAGAGAGCCCCATGCGGGACTTGATCCCAGGACTCCAGGATCATGACCTGAGCCGAAGGCAGTCGCTTAACCAACTGAGCCACCCAGGCGCCCTAATGAATGAATCCTTAAGCTAAAATATCCAGAAGCATTGACTTTACGCAACACAACTCATATGTTGAATGAAATGACATATTGCCAAAACATGTCTTATGGCAAGATGACATGAACCCCAGGAGCACATATAAACCAGAGGAAGAGGTATGACTCCAAAACAGAAATGAAGGTGAATTTCAATGACCATGACAAGGTTAGATGGAGCTTGAATCACTAGTTAAAAGATATAAATTGTAATCAGATACTTTTTGTTTAAAATATGGTATTTGATAATATTGTTTCTTTTAAGATTGATTGATTGATTGATTTCAGAGAGAGAGCATGAGCAGTGGGAAGAGACAGAGGGAGAGGGAGAAGCAGACTCCCCGCTTAGTAGGGAGTCTGAGGCGGGGCTCGATCCCAGGACCCTGAGATCATGTCCTGAGCTGAAGGCAGATGCTTAACATACCCAGCCACCCAGGAACCCCAATAATATTGTTTCTGTTTAGAAACAATTTTTTTTTCTAAAATTGTACTAATTTTTTAAAGAAAATAGGGAATTCTTTATTTTAAATCTGAGTCCTATGGTTTAGACCATGGGGTCCTCCCCTGGGATTCGATTTTCTTCTTACTAACAGTGTGCCAATTAAGTAGAAGGAAATTACTGCTCTAGCTCCCAGCGTGCCGCCTCTAACTTATCAGGTTCCAACATTACAGAGTTAGCTCTTTTCCTGAAAAAACACTCATGGTGTGGCACTAAGGGTGCAAAGATTAAGGATAAAGAGAAATAACTAAAAAGCAGGATTTAGTTTCCCTTGGTCCAAAGAGAGATGTAAAGACATTAAGGGTGCTGCCTCTGGAGTCAGGCTACTGGATTTTCTGTACCTCAGTTTCCATATTTGAAACAATCTATCTTATAGGGTTGTTAGGAGGATGAAATGAGATCTTGCCTCCATATCACTTAGCCTGGTGGCTGTATTACAGTAGGTATGCCAAAACCATATGACTAGCTTTATTAGGGTCATTTCCATTGGTCTTTTGCCTAGATGACTGTTGCTAAATTAAATTAAAAAACAGATATTTGAACACTGGTTTGTACAAATCTTACTATCATGTCTCATTTAGTACTGAGAGTTAAGTGTCCTCATAAACTAAACTACAAAACCCATACTTGCCATGTAAATTGTATTGACACCTCTTAGGAAATTTTAAAGCAAAACGCTCCCTAATTCTTAAACTGATATCATTATGATTAGGAACTGTAGGCAGCTTGTGCTACATTTCATTACTGATTAATAGTTCAAACACATATTAGTCAGTGAGCCCCAAAGGGGAAGGAAACTGACTTAAAAAAAAAAAAAAAGGAAAAAAGTAATACAATATTTAATTTTTAGTCTAGAATTTTGTTTCTGTAAAGTGACTTCTTTTTTACTATCTTCTGATCCTTATGCTGACACGGTGGTGTAACAAGTTGGAAATTTGTGAACTAACCATATTGTATTGTTTAACTTCTTTTGTGAAGTAATTGCATAATGCTGACATTTTTACGATCCTATTAAGTTAGTGACTTGAACCACCTGTTACACTTTCTTAGGAAAAACCATTTGTAAGCTTTTTGCTTAGTGATTTCTTTGGGCATGCAACATTTTAAGAAGTTTTGTTTTCTTTTCTTTTGGTAAGAGAGTGTCCATAGAGGAACAGTATAAACTTTTCAAGGTAAAGGATACTTACGAGCTGACAAAAACCAATTCTGGCCTTGCCAAGATGTTACACTAACAGAAATTCTTACAATTAGGGTAAATGTTAGAGGCCATGTTTGTTTGAAAACCTGGTTATATACACACGTAATTGGTGTGTACCTTAAAGTAATGACTTACAGGTTGACTGTCAACTTATCCAAATACTGAAAGGCTCTTCATCCTTAATTTATCTTGACTTTTAGGCTTAGTTTGGAACAGCTAAGAAATTAGCAAAATTGCTTATTTTTATGATTTCCTGAAAGCAAATTAAATGTGCTAGAAAAATCAGCATCACCTGATAAGGCAGGACAAAATTTAAAATATTCTTCATTGGTATTGATAATTTATAATTTCCACATTACTCCAAATAATTCAATGGAGGCTGAACACTAAAAAAGAAAAAGGAATAAAATGAAATAATAAATTCCCACAGACATGAAAATATTTCTAAAATATCACCTGTTCACATTATATAGACAAAACATCTAGATATCTGACTTGAAAAGCTTTTCAAGTTTATATTTGTGTTAGGTGAGCAGTATTTTTTTTTAGCACTGGGATTGTAAATGGCTTATCCCTTAACCCCATTGAAAGAGATGTTACACTAAAAATTGCCCCGGGCATAAAAATGAAATTCAGCTGATTCTAGCATTTTAGTAAATTTCATTTTTCCTTAGAAATCACATCCATAATATAGTGTGAGTAACATAAGCCAAGATGTAAAACAGTATGTCCGGGTTCATGTTCCTTGTGATAGTAGTCTCTCTAGTCATATCCATATATTAATTCTGGGATTTGTAAAACAAATTTAGAATGGTTGTTTCATGTGTGGGATTATATGGGATATACATTTGCATTTTGTATAGTTCTCTGTTTTTGAGGACATTTTATTTTTTAAATCTATCTATCTCTCTCTCTATATATATAATATAGCTCTGTGTGTGTGTGTGTGCGCATGTGCATTTCCAGTCTAGAAATCTTCACTAAGTTGCTGGCATGTGTTTCCCTGAACTGACATTGTATAATTCATTCTTTGCCCAACTTAGAATCCCTATCAAAGGCTCCAAGAGTTGAAAATCTTTGTTCACTTGCATTTTTTTATCTAATCTTAGAGGACTGTGACTTGTTTAAGGACATAAAACTCCTCACCTGCTTATTAACTTTTAAGGGTCAGATTTAAGTGTTGACACATAACCTTGATTCCCCTAAATAAAAGATTAGATATTATTTGATAAATTGCATTAATTTGGGCCAATAATATTCAAGAACTATTTTTTCTCTTAAATTCATTATGATATTTTCAACCTGAGAAAACAAAGAAGAGGCAATTATAAGACAAATTTTATTTTACATATATTCCTAAGACAGAAATAGCAATAGCAACCTAAGATGTAACTTTTGGTAGATAAATGAGATACAGTAAACATTATACAGAATAAAAATTGTTAAAATGTGTTAATATCAATGGTATTAATATACCACTTATTGACCACTTAATATGTGCCAGATAGTTTACATACTTTATCTCATTCAGTCTTGCAACAATAATTTATTAGGTATTGTATTTGTTGATTTGCAGATAAGGAAACAAACAAAGAGAGTGTTACTTGCCTGTGGTCACGTGGTAGTAAGTGGGAGAATCTTCCCAATTGGAGGGCCAGAACTCATTTCATTGTGATATCATTTGCTCTAGGATCTTGGTAGAATATGCAAAACAAATAAAAATGTAGATGAAGGTATTTTTTCTAACTGTAACTCACAGCTATGTATTATATTTAAGATGTATGTGCTATTATCTTTTTAAAAAGTCATTTGTGATTTATTTCCTTCACTACAAGGCCCAGATGGTGGGATCAGAGCTGTAAAAAGCCTGCTCTATGAGGTAGATAAATCTCAGGACTGTGGGAGGAGAGCATGGTGCCATTGTGCTAGCTCATTCACATAATTGCAAGACTACTTTGTTCACATTTTCATTCTTGACATTAAAACAACTGATATTCACCAGGTCATAGAGAATTATAGCATAAATCAATTTTCTGTTTTTTGGACAAGTCTTTAACTTTCTCGTAGAAACCCAAGAAAAAATATAACTCTTAATACTCCAAAATGTAGTACATTATGCCAACCAACAAAACTATCCTTTTGTGATGTTTTCAGGAAAAGGCAGTAAATTAGAATTAAGATCATCATCCAACTAGAATGGATTAGAATTGTATTTGCTGAATGAGTGAAATGAAGTGTTAAAAACATTCTTTGCAATTTTATTGCATAGGAAGATTATAAAATTTGGTCAGCAAAATTTTTTTCACTTTTGAGATACTAATGTAGCCAAAGATAACCCAAAGATAGGAATTAAGAATATATCAAAACTTGAGTTTCTCTTTCCCTATAAAAGGCAGTAAACAATTCTTAAGTTTCTCAGGGCTGTCTGCACTCAGGCATTCTCCAAGTTGGTAGTGAAGCTGAGGTACTCACCAGGGTAAAATGGTGGCCTGGTGTTGCCTGGTGGGCAATGATTGGTCAGATTACAGTGGGTATGGACTGACTTACTTTCCACAGAGCTATTAAATTAAGAGACTGCATCATATTAAATGTAATACAACTAGGAAGAGATGAGTTCCAGTTGCTTAGCAAACTAGGGCTGAGTCTTGAACCTCAAGTCTGAGAATTGGCAAGCAGACCCAGAATTATTATTTTCAAAAGTATCAACCTCATTTACCACTCTATCCCCAACATGGCAAGTAGGCACTCCAAAACTATTTTTAAAAAATAGTGAATGAATAAATAAATAAATGACTTTAATGAATTACTTTATTTAAATTTTACTCTCAAGAATAAGACCTTGAGGGGCGCCTGGGTGGCTCAGTCGGTTAAGCGTCTGCCTTCGGCTCAGGTCATGATCCCAGGGTCCTGGGATCGAGTCCCGCATCGGGCTCCTTGCTTGGCAGAGAGCCTGCTTCTCCCTCTACCTGCTCTGCCTGCCGCTCCCCCTGCTTGTGCTCTCTCTCTCTGACAAAAATAAATAAATAAAATCTTAAAAAAAAAAAAAGAATAAGACCTTGAGATTCTACCTTTTTTGAAGAAAGACATAGAAAAAATAAATAGATATGGATTATAGAGAAATAATTATGTATTCCATGAAAGGTAACACTCATGTCAAATCTTGAAATAATAAAAAAGTCTAAAAATTATAGTAAAAGGAAAACATATTTCATAGAATTATGTAGAATTCTACATACGAGAACACTGAGAAATTTCAACCAGACTTATCCTAACTGTAATCCTGTATGGAATTGAAAACCCATCCGCATTCATGTTCTACCCGCTATTTTTTTTAGCTGCCAATGGAAGCAATAAGTAACTAAACCTTTATTTCTTTTCAGAGAGAGTTTTACACAAGTTAAGGTCATTCTAATTTTCTCCAGACTGTTGCCAGATTTCCTCAACCATTCCTAAAATGGTATAGCTTCTAGCACCACCACCATCCTCGTTGTCATCCTTAGGATAGACTCCAGGTCATTAATATCCTGCAAAAGGTTAGAGGAAGCACAGCTGAAGCCTGCAGAACTCTGGATGTGCCTGGATCTGTGGGGATTTTTTTCCCATTTGCTCTGGTCCTCTCCCTTTTCTCTAGCCTGTTACTCTCTCTGCCAAGAATACTCTCCTCTCCGCCCTCTTCCTATAGTTAAGGGTTTCCTCTGGGGACCCTTCAGTGATCATGATTAATTCACATCCCCTCATATATTTCATGGCTTCCTGTACTTATCTTTTTATTACACTTATCATCATAGAAAATTTATTTATTTGCATTTGTGATTATTTGATTAGTACATATTTCTCCCACTAGACAACAAAATGCATGAGGGAAAGGATCATATTTGATATTGTTCATACTTTCTATCTCATGGCTAGCACAGTAATTGACACAGAGGTAATAAAATGCTCATTATTCATTAGTTTAACTAATACTCTAGTAACTAAACTTCTGATCCTGTAACTTAAGGTGCAATTTGCTTTGCTTTTCCCCAAACATTGTTGATTTATTTTCAGTGTGGGTTCCCTAAGAGTAACAGTGGGATTTTCATGAGATTTTTTTGTAACTGAAATCACACAGTCCATTAAATGGTGAACCAGGATCCCAACCAAGTCTGTAAGATTCTGGAGCTCTTATTTCACACTGCTCAGACAAAGAGAAGGAAGGAATCTGGGTGCTAATGCAGACACTCGATAGAATCTCTGATACTAGTCAGTTTTCACCAATAAACCCTGTGTGTGTGTGTGTTGTTCATGCATGTGCACATGAAGCCCAAAAGTCAATACGTAGGACTCAAAATGCTTCTGTGACGGACTTGGCAGCTGTAGTGAGTTGCAACCACACGCAGAGTCTGCAGCTGGGGGACCACAGAGGCTGCCTGTCACACGGCCACAGGTCCCTATTCCAGATGAATTTCAAGAGAGATGGCAGGAGTGGGGACAGGCTCTCCCTCTGGTCTTGGGGAATGTGTGGCAGCTACCCAGGTAGAGCTTGGCAGTGTAAAAAGAATCATGCCACGTCTCATTTACACACCACGCATTGAGGTATAAATAATCCTTTTGTCACCCTCTGCTAACAGTCTGTTAATAGACGTTTACACTGAATAGATGTCAATAAACTCCTAATGTCTTGCAGTTTGAAATGTTGGCTCTCACACAACTATATTTAATGCTGTCTCTTCTTTGTTTAATGCCCAGTCTCCGCCAGGCCCTCTGGCTTGCTGAAGTGAGGCTGTTTTCTGGCTCACAATTTATATACGCGGGGAGAACTGCTTTTATTTGAAAAACAGAGCAACAGCTTAGTGAACTTAAAACAGTCACACTGTTTACACTCAGGCAAGAAGAGTCTTCCTCTATCGTCAGAGCGAACATTTACTGAGAGCAGATCTGTGTCTCCTTCCCTCCCCTAGGAAGACAGTGCCAATGGCTAAATCCCCTGATGAGAATGATTTATGACTAGGGTCTACATAGATTTCATTCTATTTCTGCAGCATATGGAACAAGATAATCTCCCTGCCTCCTTCTGGTGTAACTCTTGAGGTGTTTTTGATTTTCTATCATTGCCAGTGTGCTGACATATTCAGAGGAATGCTGGTGGGACTCATTCTCTGAATTCTGTCATTTCGAGGATGGAAGGGCCTGTCATCAGAACACATCAAAGTCATCATGTAGGAGGAGTATTCTCTGAGCTAAAGAATAGTTACAGCGATTATGTAGTCCTCATTGTCCCTGGGAACAAAAGTCATCTCATGTCTGTGCCACTGAGGGAGCAGCACCTCTCCCAGGCTTTTGGACTAGCCCTGTTAGGAAAAGACTTTCACCCGCCGTTGGCAAGGAGGGCACCAGCTTGAAGGTGGAGTGGTGGGGTCCAGCATCTCCAGTTCTGGGGAGAACACAGTGGTGCAGTCTTTGTGCAGCTCTGAACTGAGGTCAGTGTTGCTAAGCATGCAGCGGACCTCAGGCACCAAGACTGCAGGGGTCCTGGGGGAGTCTGCTGGCCATTCAGTGGTGAGGGCCACTGGGGTCTTTGGTGGCAAAGGCTTCTGAAGCCCTCTTGTTCTCCTTGGCCCCCACGGGTGGAAGTGCTCAGCCAAGGGGAATCCTCTTGATACATAGAATGAAATCTATGTAAACCCTAGTCACTGGGCGTTGGGTCTGGCATAGAGCCTCAGGGGGACATTGGAGCTGGAGTCAGGGTGCGCGAAGCTGCGGAGCTCCGGGGGCTCAGGGCACAGGGATGAGCAGTTGCTGTGCTGGTAGAGCTGGTGAGTGAGGCTGCAGAGTGTGCCGATCACCAACGCAACGGGCCCCAGGCGTCTGGGGCTCACCACCTTGCCTCAGGTCTGGGGCTGGGCTAAGACAGAGCATCAGTATGGGCCCAGGAATGAGGGCACTGCAGGGGCTTGGGCCCAGGATGTGAGGTGCAGCAGCTCTGTGGCCCCAGGGATGGCAGGTCGAAGCCTAACTTAGGACCCGGGGGTCAGGCCGCAGCTCAGCATTAGCCAGGTCCACAGATGCTGAGGAGTTGTGGATCCCAGTGCCAGGGACTGAGGGGCAGCAGCAACCCCAGCCTCTGGGCAGGCTGTACCGCAGCAAGAGCTCTGGTCCCGAGGACCCTGGGCTGCTCCTTCAGCTGGGTTCGACATTGGTGAAGACTCTGGGACCCTTGCTGGTGAAGGATGTAGGCGTCCAGTTGATGGCACCTCCAGAGGTGGTTTTTGAATAAATGTCCTATAGCCAATAAATGTATATACATTATATCATCTATATTTTATAGAAGATTGTGAAAATAATGGTTTTCATATACCCAATATTTAGTGTTCCTTATTATAAAATCTTACATTAGTATGGTATATTTGTCACAATTAACGAACCAATGTTGGTACACTATTATTAACTAAAACTCATACTTTATTCAGATTTGCTTAATTTTTCCTTAATGTCCTCATTCAGTTCCAAGAGCCCTCAGAACATCAACTTACGTAGTAGTCATGTCTTCCTAAGATCCTCTTCTCTGTGACAGTTTCTCAGACTTTTCTTATTTTTAAGACCTTGATGGTTTGGAGGATGACTGGTCAGGGATTTTGTATAATGTCACTTACTTGGAATCTGTATGCCTATTTTTCATGATTAGACTGGGATTATGTGGTTTTGGGAGGAAGATCATAGCAGTCTTTTTCATCATGTCGTATTAAGAATGCATGTGATCAACATGGCATCATGGTGATGGTAACCTGTATCACCTGGCTGAGGTCATGTTTTTCAGGTTTCTTCACTGTAAAGTTAATCTTTCCCCTCCTTTCCATGCATACTTGTTGAAAAAGGTCATCATATACAGCCCACATCTAAGGAGTGGGGAGCTATATCCAATGTCTTTAAGAAGTATCCTAATGAGCCCATAAACTAAGGGGACATGTATTCCTGAGTATACTTTGGGGTCTGAAGTAAAGACATACAGAGGTATGTACTACTGGAATTTTTAAAAAAGTGGTAGAATGGACCACCCTGCCTCTTGTATGTGGCTGAAGATTTAATCAATGATAGACATACTCTTAACTCAGAGTTTTGTTTCCAGATGTTACCAACCCTGAGTTCAGGGAAATATTTCCAGGATTTGAAATATGAGCTATTTCATCCAGTATCATAGTCATTAAATCTGTTTACCATGTCTAATTTCCCCCATTCTATACCTAACACCCAAGGATAGGGAGCTTATTAACAGTAGGAAAAGCATCTATATTCATTTTACTGTAGGCCAGTGGTGATTTGGAAACTGAAAGATATCTGAAATGGTTTGTACCTTTATTCTCATTATCAGAATATGTCATTGTGGACATACAGTTACAGGCTGTTTACTGCTGACTGAGTTTAAAATTAGAGTCAGATTCTTTGATGTTTGCTTGGGTATCTGAGAGGTATTCTCTGAGCTAAAGGCATTTGCTATAAATCATATAAACATCGGCCTAATGAAGAGAAATTACTGTATAGTTGTAAACTCAAAAGAGATAAATATATATGTGCACTTGCACGTTTTTTTTTTTTATTAGTACAAATCAACTGCCCATGTGAAGGGAAGGCTGAGGTGTATAGAACTTCAGCCCACAGCTAGGCCTCTGAAGGACAGACACAAAGAAGAGAAGCAGAGACTAGGACATCAAATATCATTATAGGGTTAGAAGCGTTCTTGGCACAACCCTTTAGCAGCATACACGTTTGTCTCTCTTTTTGGCTCATCTCTAATGACTTAAATGGTCTTTCCAGGGGTGCCTGGGTGGCTCAGTGGGTTAAGCGTCTGCCTTCAGCTCAGGTCATGATCCCAGGGTCCTGAGATCGAGCCCCACATCGGGGTCCCTGCTCAGCGGGGAGTCTGCTTCTCTCTCTCCCTCTGCACCTCCCCTCTGCTTATGCTCTCTCTCTCTCAAATAAATAAATCTTTTTTTTTTAAGGTCTTTCTGACTTACTATAAATATTTACATAGCTTTCTGCTGTCCTGGGTGAAAGGAGAAAACATCAGCTCTCAAAATGAGATCTAACAAAGTCAACAAAAACAACCCAACAAAGCTGCAGGCCTGGGAGCCGGAAGACAGTCTTAGACTTCTCCCTGCTGCCTATTTTGGCTCTCGAGCCCTGAGCACACTCCACACTTTTTTTGGGCCTCAGTTCACGCATCTGTGACAAGCCAGGATGAGAACAGAATACATGGATCATCCCTTGCAGGTCCAAGATTGTACATGACTCTAAGTTGTATAATGATAGCTTTGGGAAGTACAGGGTTGCCAGAATGAACTCATTTCCAGAAAGGTGGAGACTCTGAGCAAGCAGTAACCCTGGAGGTATGATGTCTACTCCTTAGAACTATGGTATGTAAACAAAAACATAGATAAAAGCATAGAAAAAGTTCCATTTAGCTGAATATAGAAAGAGCACATAGAAATACTTGAGACCATCAAATGGCTAATTCAGGAAAGTCAGACTAACAGAGCATCATAAAATGTGCTGTCCTTTGTCCCTCAGGTGGACAAATGGAATTCCTGACACTGTGACTTGTCCCTTTGAGAGAAATTGATAGTTGATGATCAGAGCTCCAGCCACGGGAGCTGAGGCACTGTGGTCAGCTTGTCATGTTTGCATGATTTACTCACTTCAAGTTTTCCTGCCAATTTGTTAGTACATATTTTTTGATTAAAACTGTGTTGAAATTATGTCAGCTGCCAAACTATTTTAAAATCAGCTTGTAAAGTTTTCACTCCTAGAGCACATATTTTTCCTGTGAGGATGCATAAAACCTACAACTTGCAACCATGAGACCTATCATTTAAGATATTTGCATTTATAAGCCAGAAAGTGTAATTTCTCATAAAATAAATTCGAGGAGGTCATTTTCATTGAAGGTATGCTATCGGTCAGCCAACTGTAACACTGTGGTTTCCAAACAAGCGGTAAATTAGGTCTTTGCTCGGTCAACACTATGGGAATTTTAAGTCCAAATACTCAAGCACATAGAGCAGCATATCACCTATGTACCAGCAAGTGACTTCTCTCAAACTTCAGAGAACACCTGTCTCAGAGCTCCTGTTCACACTGGTTCAACATACACAGGCCAAGGACATTTTCCACATGAGCCTCTGAACCTGTCTTCCTTTTTTGTCTTTGGCTCACTTTAAAATATGAAATGATACCTGCTCCCCAAGTCATAAGAAGGCAGGCAACTCTTGTGACATGAATGGAGGCCTTAGCGTTCTCTACCCTTTCTGAGGCCACAGCCTGGGTTAGATACTAGTCCACTCCTTGTACTTACTCCCTAACCTATTCCAGCCACACGAGGCACTACTTAAAAGTGGATGATGCGGCAGACATCCCTTTGGACAGCTCGCTGTGACAGCCAGCTCATCTTGCAAGCACCCAGGTAAACACGGTTCAGGTGGTGGTGACCTTAGCAGCGAGGGGCAGCGTGGTCGTCACAGTCCATGTACTCAAATGTCTTTATGAAACGTGCCCATGGTCATTTCTGTCAAGCTCGACACAGTCAACTTGCTCAGATGCAGTGGTAAGTTTTCTCCAGGGGCAAACATCACAAACATTTTAAAGAATAATTTTCTAAATTCTTTTACGAGCTCTTAGATAAAACATGTAATTGGATAAAATTGAGATTGTACCATAAGGATATTCAGTAGTCTGATTCTTAACTTAAAGTATGTAATTTAAATGTCTCTATTATAAATATAAATATAATATAATATATAATATATATAAATAAATCTACCTTGTTATATTTTAGTGGATATACTCTATTCTATTATGGATTTGTTTCATATGTTTATCATCCAACCTTCTAATAAACAGGTTACTGCCATTTTTATGCCATATGTACATAATTGAAATAAATTATGTTGTACTTTAAAATATCAAATATTCATGTAATACTTAATACATACAGGCTTAATTATTATTAATTTATTTAATTTTTGCAAATGTAATAGATTATTTTAAAGCCCCAAAACTGAACATTTTGAGTCACACAGTATATACCTGTAATTAATGTTTTTTTTAAGATTTTACTTATTTGAGAGAGAGAGAGATCACGAGTAGGGGAAAAGGGTAGAGGGAGAAGCAGACTGCCCTCTGAGCAGGGAGCCTGATGCAGGACTCAAACCCAGGACCATGGGATCATGACCTGAGCTGAAGGCAGATGCTTAACGGACTGAGCCACCGAGGTGCCCCTGTAATTAATGTTTTAAATAAAGTTTTATTTTTCTCAAATTACTTCCAGTAAGTTCAAAAGTTTTTTAAAACCAATAACAGGGACAGCTCTTCTCTAACCAGGTCTCAGAAGTCTGTGCAGATTACCGGAGGAAGCAACAGCAGCAGGTGGGTCCTTGGGGCCTAGAAAAGGCCTGCAGAAATGTCTCTGTACCCCTCTCCTACCTGAAGGGAGACAAAGCAATTTGGGCTCAAACTGCCTTTTCTGCAAATCCTGCCAACCCAGCAATTTTGTCTGAAGCTTCTGCTTCCATCTCTCAAGATCCCATCTCTATCCTCAATTGTATCTGGGGCTCTCTCAGTACATGGGCCTGAGTTTAAATGAAGAAGAACTGCATGCAAATACGGCCTTGGTCCCTGGAGCATCAGTTTAGATGCAGTTGGTAGAAAGACCTTCCAGTATGAACCATATGGTGGCTCCTGTAACTGGCAATCATGTTGGAATTTGGAGAACAGAAATTAAGCAAGGAATTCGTGAAGTCATTCTGTGTAAGGATTAAGATGGAAAAATTGAGCTCAGGCTTAAATCAATAGATAACAGTTTATTTGTTCTGCTGGTCCAGGCCAATTATCCAGCTTCATTGGTTGGTCTGAGATTTGGGGACCAAGAACTCCAGATCAGCAGGGAAAACTGTGCAGAGGCTAGAGCTCTGATAAAGCACAAGGTGCTCAAACGGGCTTTTGGAGAGAACATAACTGACTATTCAGGATGCGCCCTTTGAAGGGACAATTACCGTGCGTAAGGATAGTACTGGACATAGTGCTTTATCTTTTAAAATGGAAAGATAACACCCATAGTGAAAGATAGTTCTGCAGCCAGCAACCGTCTTGTCCCAAAACATAACATCTATGAAGTCATGGGCAGAATGTCACTGGGCTGAGGACTGCCAAACTGCAGACATATTGTCAATATTTGAGACTAAACTTACTATTACAATCATGCCTGCTTTTTTCTTTGAACATATTATTAAATGGATGGCACTAAGCATTATGGATCACACCGTTCCTGAGGTTTAAAAATCATGGCACAATGAAAAATTCACTGAACTTTCCCAGTTTACTTCTTGAGCAACATAACTTTATATTATGCACACGAAGCCTTCTAGGAGCCAGACAGTATATGCTGCATGAAGACCCTTCTATCTTATATTATGGCTGGGAATTTTATGGTTTTGATTGGATATCTTTTTAAAAAATTCTTTTTTTTTTTAATTTTTTTTTAAAGATTTTATTTCTTTGCAAGAGAGAGAATGAGAGACAGAGAGCATGAGAGGGAGGAGGGTCAGAGGGAGAAGCAGACTCCCTGCCGAGCAAGGAGCCCGATGCGGGACTCGATCCTGGGACTCCAGGATCATGACCTGAGCCGAAGGCAGTTGCTTAACCAACTGAGCCACCCAGGTGCCCCTCTTTTTAAAAAATTCTTATACCAACTAGTATAAACTTTTGATTCCCTTTTTTCATTTGTAGATTAAGTGGAATAATACCTAATTTTGTCTTTTACTCTTAACATTCTGTAACCTAGCTACTTCGGGATGGCCTTAGGGTATTTTCCAGGTCATTTGTCCTGTTTCCCAATCCTCTCTGCAAAGAAAATGGCCGTGACACTTTATCCTGATTTTCTTTTCTTTTTGTTTTATGTTTATTCCATTTTAATTAAATATGTATAAAGTTAAAAAAAAAAAAACAATAACAAAGTAGCTTTTCCTGATCCACTTCTCTACTTTCTAATCTTACAGCTACTTTCCTGGCATTTGCCTCCATATTTCATACACACACACACTAGGGTTCTATTGTTCTAATCTACTTTAGGGTTTTATTGTTCTGTCATCCACACACTTTTGGAATGGCTAAAACTAATACAACCAAGAAAAAGGCTTCTGAGTATTAACTAATGGTTTTCTTGCAAAGAAGCTACTTTATGCTCAGGTTGCTCCTATCATGTGGGTAGTCATCAGCTAAGTCTTCAAAGTGTTGGGACAGAATTCTTCCCCAGTCTAATGGCCTGATTGTTGTTAGACTGAAGGAAAGAATATGGTATCTAAGGAATTGTTGGTGTTGCAGACAAGGATTTCCAAACTTCTGAATCCCAAGCTTTTGTTCACTACACCTTCCCTAAAATGTTTGGCTCATATGGCTGATTAGGTGTGAATTTTCATGATTCACATAACCTGGATAAAGCCCTACTGGGCAGTGAAACTCTCCTCTTCTCACCCATAGTTTCTACTCGGATGCCATATTTAAAATTCTGCTGTGAAATTAATTCAAAACTGAGAAGTGATTCCAAGTCCTGAAGCATCTGGTAGAAGTCAGGCTACTGGGAATAATTTCTACTTATGTCTAAGTAAATTGAGAATTGGGAAGAATATCTATTTCTGCCTCAGATATACTGATATTTTCTCTATTATTTACTTGTCCTTTTAGGATTTACAAACAACATTTTAGGCCTGAATCAGAACTCTGATATTGTTTAGTTCATGATTCCTAAATAGGCTAATCATTAATTAGCAATGAGTCTATTTAAAAAAAAAAAAACAACAAATTCTAGATCTGGTTTTCTGATGCAGCAGTTTTTTGAAACTCCCTTAAGAAATTCAAGTAAGCACCCAGGTTTGAGAGTTACACAGGACTATCCTGCCCCTTAGATTCAGGAAACTGAGACATCATGGTCAGTCAGCTCTGAAATCCAGCAGGACTGCCCTGGTGGACACACTGTGTACTCGGCTGGTATTAGGGCTAATATCTCCTCCCATTGTTCAATGGCCAACCTGTGTCTTTCATGATGGTTAGTGCCCATGGTTGCTAAAAATTTCAAATACATTCACACTTTGCAGCTAAGAAGTGGCACCCGGGTCTTCCTGCCATGACTGCAGTGGTGAGTGTCCACTATATTTTGATGACACCACTTTCCATACAAAGTTTTGTTTGCTTGCTACCCGATGGCTAGAACAAATCTTGTTTGTACTTACTGAATATCTAATGTCTTTGCAAGATGAACATTATCTCACCTTTATGATTCCCGATAATTAAATTTGGTTGTCCTGATTGATGTGTCTTTTAAACTGGAAGATCAGTGAGAAGAAGAAAAAAAACTAACAGCTTAAATGTAGTTCACTTGAGGAGAAATCACTTGGGTATTATGAAGACATGACTTTTTATCATCAAAAGAGAAAGCTGGCAGCTAAAGGTAAGACGATCATACCAACTGGTTTGTCCAGCAAGTCCTCATTTATATCTGTTGTCTAAGTGTAATTATTCATGTGGCCCCTTTCACTCTCTGAAGTCTCCAGGTTTGGACAATAAATTATTCGGTCACACTATTCATAAGATATTTTGTATATTTCAAAATATTCAGCACCACTGACCAGTCTGGATGTAAAAAATACTCCAGCAGTCTGAGGGACAAATGCAAGGTGAGCCAGACTGCAGCAGCTTCACCCCACTGATGCCAGGACTCGTTTGGATAACAGGACTGAATAGGCAGGGGCTTCTCTGGGCTTCTTGTTCTATGCAAATTCCTTTGGAATCATGTGCTTGAGTGAAAAAGACCATTTTCTGAAGTATGGAGGACTAATTTTCAGTAGGAAATGAATATAGTTCACCAGAGCTACAGTCCTCAACTGGAATCCCCAAATAGTTCTTCAGTTGTATTCTTCCAAGATTGGAGCTAACATGTACTAAAACTTGTCTTAGGCTACTTGGTGAGTACTTCATGTGCATGGCCTCATTAACCCTGACAGTGATGCTTATGATTTAGGTACTCCTACAATTCTCATCTCCTAAATAAGAAAATGAGACTCAGAGAAGAAACTTGCCTTAGGTCACAGATCTGATAAATGATAAAGGCAGGATTTGGATGGGAGGGGTGGAGAGAGAGAGGGAGAGGGAGGTGGAGTGGGGCAGGAAGAAAGACTGGAGGGAAATTCAGTAGATCAGAGAAATTCGAGTTGAACAAGCAAGCTTCAGGGAGGTCAGTAATTAGGGTACAGATGGGGACATAAACATTCATTCAATAACTATGTATTTGGTTTTCACTATATTCCATGAGCTCTACTAGGTTCTCAGGCTCTGTCTGCTAAAGAAGGCACAGTCTCTGCAATCAAGGACAGTCAGCCAAGGAGACAACCACAACCTAATTCAGGGAGTGCTTGGCAAAGGTTAGTGTCAAAGAAGGATGCACATTAAACTGAGGTGGCATGAGGAGACAGTCGTGGAAGGTTTCTTAGGGGAGCCCCCCAGCTGAGCAGAAGGAGGATACAATAAGTAAAATTTATCCAGTAGAAGACAGAAGGAAGCACATTCAAGAAAGTAGGATCACCAAAGTCTGGAGATATCCAAAGGGCAGCCCCATTTGGGAGCTGCAGGTGGGAAGATGTGCAGAATCAGAGGGTGGCACAGAGAAGGATGGCTCATATGGGGGATGTCCACTGCATGCTCCTGTTTGTAACACCCACACCTAAGACACTGTTTGGTGTGGAACACAAGGGAAAGTTTGAGAAATGAATAACTGAATGAATAATTGAATACATGATGAGAACTGGTGTTCCAATGTTGAGACATAAGCTTCCAAAGGCAAAAAGCATATAAACAGGTTAAAAAAAGAATCCGCATGGTCAGCAGCCTGTGGGAGTGAAGCTGCATTTCTTTTTATTACTCCTCCATACCTCTGCCAGTTTTATTAAAACTCCTCTAAAATACCTGATAATAGAGAACTGATAGTAGAGAATAGGGTGGTTGGTGATTAATACAGGCTTTGCTTGCATGTCTGTGCCCCACTTGTGTGGACCTGGGCAAGTGCCTGAGCTCCTCTTTGCTCTCACTGGTGAAGTCAGAGATTGGATTGTTGTGCAGGTTGAACGAGAGGTGAAAACTTCTTAGCATAGTGCTTGCCACATATAGGTATTTTTTAGTTTTAGCTATTGATGGACATATCCTCTGCTTTTGCACAGTTACCATTATTTCAGTGAGTGAATTCAGCAAAAGCATTCCAACCAAATGACAAAGAATCTGTCTCTATTAATCTCCCCTCTGCTATGTGCAATTGCTATGTGCAGTTTCTGAGAATTCATTTTATGTCAATGCATTTATATATATTGTTAGTTATTTTGAAAAGCAGGTATTTATATGTTTTTATTTTATTTACTTCCACTTCAAACTCAGTAGTAGTTGGAGATGGAACATTTTGGAGAAGTGTGACCACAATCTTAACCCCAGGACTTAATTCCAATACATTAAAAAATAAATCTAATTATTTAATGAATCTAAATGTTGAAAATATAAATCACACACTGCCTCAGGATGGTCAGGGATATTTTAAACAAACCCATTATACCCTTGGAACTTCAGAAGACCATCTCTTTTCTCAGGGAGGCCTGTTGTTACATCAACGATCCCTACTAACTACATGGAAGATCAAACAATGTTAGCATATTCTTAGTAATTCAGAAACTGTGGATTGGGTCTGGGAAATGCAGTAACTTTTGGCCCATGAGCTGTGTAGGACTCTTTCCCCACCTCATTCGTGTATAGAACTGTCATGATAATATGGGAAAAAAGAAATAGGTCATTATAGATAATGAGTGCTCCCTACCCCAGAACCTATAATGATCAAAATTAGAATTCTTATAGACATAACTGCAGAATATGCATTTAAATTAAACACATTTGTCATCTGGATGGCAAATTAAATACTCATGTGAGATCAAACCAAAAATATTTACGACATACCCCCAGATGCAAAGTTGTGAGGCCCGAGGCCGTCAGATTCAATGGTATATTTTGAGGATATAATTAAAAATTATAAATGATGGGGCACCTGGGTGGTTCAGTCATTAAGTGTCTGCCTTCGGCTTAGGTCATGGTCCCAGGGTCTTGGGATCAAGCCCCGCATCGGCTCCCTGCTCCGCGGGAAGTCTGCTTCTCCCTCTCCCACTCCCCCTGCTTGTGTTCCCTCTCTCGCTGTGTCTCTCTCTGTCAAATAAATAAATAAAACCTTAAAAAATTATAAATGAATGTACTACACTTTGCACCCTCTCACATGTCAACCATAGCATGTTTTTAATACCACAAATGTTTGAGAATCTTACTGATGTCATAGACTGTGCTGGAGGGAGACAAAAATGAATAAAATGCATAAAGTATGATCGAATTGAGCATACAAAGTATGTGTTAGTTCAAACACTAATCAGAATGAGAAGAGCTAAATTCAAAGGGTGGTTTTGCACACTTTTGTTAATGCTTTCTGGTGCAAGTTGTTCTATAATGGTACCTGCCTAACAGTGTTCACTGACATCTAGGCATTAGCCCCACAACGATATTTTATTACCATTACCACTTCTGAAAAACAAACTTAAAAACAATTGCTATGCGGGATATACCTTGTGGTGCCTTTAGTTTCACAGGCATGACTGTGGCCTGAAGTCAGTAGAACGTACACCCACCTACCTGACGACACCAGAGACGCAGACTGCCTGGGCCGCCAAGACTTCAGAACACCTGGAGCAAATCTGGGTGAAGCAATGTGCCTCAGAGAAGACCATCCCAGCACCAGATCAAAGGCTGAGTCATGCAGTATAAAAAAAGCTGAACCACAGGCCCAACGAAGTGTTTATGGAGTAATAAAAAAAAAGTCTGTGTGATGCTTCTTTGGAGAATAGGCAATTTTAGTATGAAATGAAGCATCACGTTAGAGTGAGCAACAAAAATGTGCCTTTGTGAGCACATTGACCCCCCCGCCTCTGCCAGCAATATCTGTGATTGTGATGCATCATGAGTAAGAAGCTTGGCACATACTTAGACTCCCTCATTTGTTTTGGGCAAAAATACATCATTTAGCAAGTGTCGACGCTGACAGTTCCCTTTGAAGAATGTCCGGGAACGTTCCGTGCTGTTGAGGACACCTCGAGATCAGGCAATGAGCGGAGGAAGTGCTCTGATGAAAGATGGTCAAAACCAGGGTGAACTGTTGGGATCTAAGCTTCCTGCAGGATGAATGACGAGATTTCATAGGAAATTCTCAGTGACTGAGAAGCATCATCATCTTATTATATGACTGAATGCTTACTATACCGCTGGGCATTCTGGTTGGCATTTACTATAAATTATTTCATGTCAACCCACAGCCACCTGCTGCTGCTCTCTGAATGGGCCTCTTTCCAGGCAGTGTAACAGCGACTAGAAGCACAGAGCATTCAAATTCTGCCTTCTATTTGCTTAAAATTTTGGAGCCTCGGTTTCTTCATCTGTAGGGTGGGGATAATAGTAGCCCCTACCCCGTAGAGCTGATGTGAAAAATAAAGGCGTAAACATAGGTACAGTTCCTGGAAAATGCCCATAGGCTGTTATGAGTTACAAGGAAACTGAAGCTGAGACCTTATAGGACGTGCCCAAAGTAGCACTGGCAGGAAGTGGAAGGAGGGAAATTTAAGTCCCGGGAAGTTCAACTCTAGAGAACTCTCTCTCAACCATTCTACTGAGCTGTGAGAAGTGTCTAAAGAGGAAACTACACTACTTCACGCCAGTAATTGTTTACTGAGTGCACTGGACTCTAACCCCTTTGAGGTCAGAGACCATGTCGTATTTACGTCTATACCCTGAAAACCTAGCATAGAGTCAGGCACAAGAGAGACGAAAAACTGTGACTCAATATATGTCAGGCCTTGAAGTAGATATTATGGGATATAGAGAGGAAGACAAGACATAATTCTGGCCGGAGTTTCAACTGTGGGCCGGCTCACCTAGCCTGTGCCCAAGAGTGACTGAGAACAGTAAAATACTAAATGACCACAGGTTGCTGTGACTTGCTGTATATAAAGAAATTTCTTAATTGAAAGAAGATTGCGCCAGAATTCTCAGAGATAGTCCCTTTCAGCAAGAAGTTAGAGTATTTGCTTACCCTTCTCCTCTTCACTTTAATATAAATAAAAATGTCCTTCTAACTGATTTTTTAGTTAACATTGTTAATGGCCTAGGACTCAGAAAATGAGAAGAGACCTATGCTAAAGAGTTGCATGAAAGATATGCTTCTCACGGAACAATAGACTGAGGGCAAACTCACCGAATTGCAGACCAAGCTTTGTCTCTAAATAATTACAGGACTTTGGAAAATCCCCTGGCGCTCATCTATTAAAGGAGAGAGTTGAATCAGATTTTCTTCACAATGTCTTCTACCTAAAATTTCTCGAATTATTTGACAGACGGGCTTCAACGATTACCTATTGAAATGGCCAAGAGGATTTGAAAAGAATGTTTGACTCTGGGTGTTGAAAAGTCAGAAATAGCTGAGCTGGCAATTATGAACTACAAGACCACCTTCGGTGCTTTCCCCAAGAATTCGGATCTTCCAGGTGTTGTTGAATGAAAACAGTTTTGTTCTTTTTATGGTTCTCTGATCCTACAAAACTCCTTCTCTAGATATGAGCTGGATTCAATCAGAACTTGAGTATTACCCACATTAGTCATTAGGGTTCTATTTCTAGTTTATCAAGCTCCTTATGTCCTCTGTTTTGTTAAAAGTAAGTCCAAGAGCAGGGGTTGTCTTTCTTAAAGACAAATATCATTTTGTATTCACCATATAGCAAGTTTACTCAGTAACTACCTCTAGTGGATTTCCTAAAACACTGCTATTCCATTTTTGTCCATAGTAGATAGACTAAAGTATGGAAGGAAAGCACATAAAATAGTGCAATTTATGAATTCAATGCTCCAAATTCTTATTGCACAAGATATCCTTTAAAGCTTCATTTACTTGTGTTTGGATGAGAGAGTAGGTTCCCACATTTAATACAAGATTTTGCAGCAGAATTTTTATTTTACTTTTCAATTTATTTTTATTTTTTATTTTATTATTATTATTATTATCATGTTATGTTAATCACCATACATTACATCATTAGTTTTTGATGTAGTGTTCCATGATTCATTGTTTGTATATAACCCCCAGTGCTCCATGCAGAACGTGCCCTCTTTAATACCCATCACCAGGCTAACCCATCCTCCCACCCCCCTCCCCTCTAGGACCCTCAGTTTGTTTTTCAGAGTCCATCGTCTCTCATGGTTCGTCTCCCCTTCCGATTTCCCCCCTCCTTCATTCTTCCCCTTCTGCTATCTTCTTCTTTTTTTTCTTAACATATATTGCATTATTTGTTTCAGAGGTACAGATCTGTGATTCAACAGTCTTGCAAAATTCACAGCGCTCACCATAGCACATACCCTCCCCAAAGTCTATCACCCAGCCACCCCATCCCTCCCACCCTCCCCCACTCCAGCACCCCTCAGTTTGTTTCCTGAGATTAAGAATTCCTCATATCAGTGAGGTCATATGATACATGTCTTTCTCTGACTGACTTATTTCGCTCAGCATAACACCCTCCAGTTCCATCCACGTCATTGCAAATGGCAAGATCTCATTCCTTTTGATGGCTGCATAATATTCCATTGTATATATATACCACCTCTCTTTATCCATTCATCTGGCGATGGACATCTTGGCTCTTTCCACAGTTTGGCTATTGTGGACATTGTACAGCAGAATTTTTTAAATTTTGATACTATGCTATCAGTGATACTTAAATTTCAGTTGTGCCAGCAAAAGAACCTCACAATCTTGATCCAGTGGAATTGTTACATCTAGCTTCCATTCACTTATTCAGCTCTAACAACAGCCCCCACTTGTTGAAAATCTATTACAGTTCAGTGGTGGGCTGGGTACTTGTAGCTCTGTTTGCTCACAGCAACACCACAACATGGGTACTGTTATTCCCATCTTGCTACTGAGGACACTGGGGGTTCAATGACTGGCAAGTTCTTCTCCAGCCTGGGTAACAGCTGTCAGGAGATGGTGTTGGGATGCTTTTCTAGATTGCATGACTCTGAACCCTTGCATTTCCCCATGCTGTGTTCTAGGATTTAGGATTACCTGTTAGGGTAAGGGACACAAATAATATGTGAGAAGGTGTTCTCCTTTATAACACCTTGAACAGTTTGGGAGCTGATAGATAAACATGCTTTAAATGTGAAATAAACAGTGGGTGGTAATGTATAATTAAGAATCAGAAAAAATTTAATTCTAAGGAGGCTGACATGCTGGGAACTACAGTGGTCCATGAGGATCCCACAGGGGAGGAACAAGCTACTCCTTGACCTCATGTAGGATCTAGATCAGAAAGCAGACCAGGAGATTCTTCAGGAATGAGGAGGAGGAGGTGGGATTAGCCTGACATATCCCCAAGGTGGTAAGCAAACACATTTGCCTTGATTCAGAAAGTTTGTATTGAAAAGTTGGGCAAATTTGAATAATATTGGTCAAGAGTCACAAATTATCAGCCTGAAGGCTGATTAGGACTCATAGATGTTGTTCTTATGGCCAACACAATATATATATGCAACTTGTAAAATTTGAATCTCTTAAGCAGGATGTGTACCTTCTCCTTTGCCAAAGGTCCTTTTCTCCTGTACATCTGGTCAACTTATCCATTTACCTGCATGTATACCTAGCCAACTTAAACAGTACCTTACCTGCCTTGGTCCTGAGGACATTTAATTTTGTGACATCTAACACAGACAATCATGGCACATCCATATTAACAGACTTGGATATAAACTGATAACAGTATAAAAAGATCATTTTGGTCTAACTTCCAGGAGACCTAAGAGTTATAAAAATAACAAAAACAATAATCCTTATATTTGCTTAATGTTTACTCTACATGAAATATTTTTACTTTTTTTTTTTTTTCATTTACAGCATAAAAATTAAATCTTTCTTTTGGATACATTTAAGAAATAGGAACTTAGACTTAATGTACACTTTTTCTCTATACTTTGTTTTCCCTTAATTTATAACTCAGATCCAGAAAATGAAAAAAATTACATTCAATCAAAGTAGATGTGTCAATTCCAGGCTTGTGCTAAACACTCAATAAACATTTCTTGAATGATTGAATAAATGAATACACAGGTAAATGAACAAATGAATGAACGGTTAGAAAGATGGTAGGATTTAGTTAGACTTTTTAGGAAGGACTTTTTCGTGAAGAAGAAGATGAAAGGCATTCCAGGTTGAGATGCATCATAAATGAAAGCATAGAGCCAAGAACAAAAAACCCGTGAACATGCTCAGTGATTGATGTGAGGTTTACAAGCAGGAGACTGGTGGTGAGAAGCTCAAAGTGAAAGTTGGGGCAGATCAGAGAAGACCTGGGAACAAGGCCAGCAGTCTAGATGGACATGCAACCACCAGAGCATTAGCCTTGGGCAGTGATGAGGATGATACTTAATCATGTGTGGACATGACAGGATAGAGAAAATAAACTGGGGATATCTGAATAGCAGATGACCAGCTAGGACACAACTCAGCAGGGACCCAGATGCAGGTGATGACAATGAGAAAAGGAAAAAGACTGACAGCTGTTTTAAAGTAAACACATAAGAGATATTTCAGCAGGAGAAACAGGACAGTGGGAGAAATCCAAAGAAAGATGCCCCTTATGTTTCATTAATTGTAGTTCTTATTGTGATACTTACTAGTATACTGTTGTAATTCTTAAGATCTTCATTTGAGGAACTAGAACATACACACGTATGGAACATGTTTTTATCTTCTTTTAGCCACAGCAATCCTTGGCTCTGACCAGCAAATGAAAATCAGAAATCATAGGAAATCACAATTGCAATTTAGTGTTGAGATATGGAAGGCTTTTTGCTTGATCTAGGCAACCCCATTATTTTTTAGCAGAATGATTAATAAATGATATTGAACTCTTCAGATAGTTGGCTACACAATACTTAGACCCCAGCATGGGCAGTGCAAAACTTTGCTGAAGATTGTTCAGAGATTCACCTAAACACATAAAAGTCTAATTCTGAAATCTATATTCCTGCAATTTTCAGTGTTGTGTTTCATCTAAGTAATGGTTTGCCTTGGGAATTTTAAAAATATACCAATGCTCAAGTCTTACCCTAAAATAACTGTATCAGAGTATCTGAGGAAGGGATCTGAGCATTATTATTTTTTAAGTCTCCAGGATAATCCTAAATTGTAGCAAGTTTGGGAACCATTGGTCTATATGTCACCCAGATTCGTTTTCAAAGGCAGTGAAAAGTAACCAGTCAAAATGTCATGTTCTGGTACAAATCTACTCCTTGCATTTTCTGAGTCTCTTCTTATTCTTAGTTTAGAAGAGTAACCTGAGCCAGGAACTTGCCACACTCAACCCCCAGGTGACTGGAGAGCAGAGTGCATCATGACAACAGTAGAGTTTGCATGATGACTTGTGGTTTCCATGGCATCTTACCATTTCTCTTTCTTCACTAACCTTCTGAAGCATATTTTCTTATCATAGACGTTCTGTGTTTCCATTCACCTGGGATCATCTCAAAGTACAGAAATCGGTGAGCAGAAATGAAATTCACTTACAGGGCTGTTCATGTGAAGAAATACATCTAGAACCAAGCTACTCATGAAGTGAAAGGTGCCTCTGGGACCTGTTGTTGACACTTAACACTTGACTCGCACTCTGAAGATGCATTTCAAGCTATGTGATGACAAGTTCAAGACTTGCTTAGTTGGATGGTGCAGTTCACTAGAAAAACTGTCATCAAGAGCACCCCTGTACCACGGTTTACTCCATTTTCCTTGGACTGGGTCATAGAACTACAAAGCAAGGCTGGTAGCAAGCCTGGCAGGTTGCAGGTGCAGCATTGCAGAGAGAATTCTAAATGGGAAGCACATGCTCAGGTCTCACTACCACAAATGTCCCGTCCCTGGGCAAGTCCCTTGCTCTCCATGGGCCTCTGCCACCATGTCAACCTTGCTTCCGGTTCTAAATATCTAGGACTATTAACTTTAGAAGTCTGTATTTTCTGAAAAGAGCTACACTAATTCTGAACTAGCTACTCAAAGTACCTTTCTGGATTGGGGTGATTAAAAATATCTCACTCCATTTGTCTTGTTGAGGAACACGGGGGATAGGAGCTTCTGAGAGGAGGCGAGCAGGTGGACTTGTGCCTCAACACCAGGAAGTGCAGAACGGCCAGTGGAGGTTTTCAGTGGACCACAACCACGGCACCTCTGCCTCATGGTAAAAGCACAGAAAGCATTGTGTTTAGTCTTTAAGGGACATGAGGGAAATCAAACTTGCAATATTCATAACCTTGTAAGACCTCAAAATTTTAGACTTGAAATATGAGAAGAGAAAACCTGAGCCCTACTTCTGAGCTTTGGCTATTTGGGCAAGTGTCATGGTGATGGGCATCAGGGGCCTGTTTCAATCAGATTAGAAATAGGAAGGGGTGCTCCCTACAAAGGGTGCAGTGAAAAGCAAGGACACTGTCCTCGAGGACAGTGAGTGGGAGCTGCTCAGGCTGAGACAGGCTGCGGGTATTGTGGCCCTTCAACACCAGCCATGGAGCCTGCACTTTATAGGAGTAAGGCATTCTGCAAAAAGACTCACCACCTACGTTCATGGACTTACAAAATCTGCTTGAGTAAGTAGTGTCGAATAACTACATTGCCAAAGGTCAAAGCACTCTGTGATATGGGCATGGAAGCTGGGATGGGGACAAGAGAAAGGGGGAGACCCAGAGAGAACTCTGGCCACACCCATTAACAGCTGCGACCCATTTCTTGGGTCCAGAGGAGGGGTGACTGCCAAACCTCTTAGAGCTTCAGAGCACACACCCATGGAGACCTATCACATTAGGTTTTTATCAGAATCTAATTAGTTTTGGGGGTGCCTGTGTGGCTCTGTCAGTGAAGTGTCTGCCTTCAGCTCAGCTCATGATCTCGGGGTTCTGGGATTGAGCCCCATTCAGGTCATGATCTCGGGGCCCTGGGATTGAGCCCCATGCCAGCTCCCTGCTCAGCGGGGAGTCTGCTTCTTCCTCTGCCTCCCCCTCTCCCCCCTCATGCTCTCTCTCATGCTCTCTTTCTGTCTGAAATAAATAAATAAAATCTTAAAAAAAAAGAGTTAAATGTGCTAAAATTGTATTAATCAGATTCTTAAAATGTGCTAGAGAATGACAAGAAGGACATAAATTACAAAGCTTTCTTTTCTACTATAGAGTTGTAAAGAAAGGGACATAGGAAGAAAGTGAATCTAAGTGTTCTAAATTCATTGACATGTATAAATAATAATCTTTTATGAAACTTATCAGAGAGAATGGGTTAAGGGGAATAGGTTTATTTTTTAAATGAAATTAAGTAAAATTACGACATTTGCTGAGGAAAAAGAGTGATGGAGACTTTCTTGTGGGAAGCAACTTAAAACTCAGTTGAAAACTAACCCTAAGCACAAATCCTGGAGCTAAGCAAAAGGAATAATCTGGTAGTTCCTCATTTTGGTTGAAATCCAAAGTGGTTTGGATCTGACCTTAAAAGGGCAGACTTAGTTGGCTTGTTCTTGACTCCTCCCACTATACAAGTCCTTGAAATTACAGAAGAGATACACTCAAATGAGTATAAACTTGTGACATAATGACAAATGAGAAAGAGTGTGATCAGTGAACATTTAGAGAAATTTCTGAAAGATGAAAAGCAGATGGGATTTGATTGAGAAAGAAATACAGTGTGAGCAAAGAACAATAAACAAAATGGCCATATACGGCCACTTTTGTGGGAGCCTTATTCCTGGGACTCAGACACAAGTAAGGGGGAATGTAAGTGGTGGCAGGAATGGCTCTCATAAATTGGGGGCAGCAACCCAATTGTGGTGAATTCTAGAGAATGATAAAGAAGACAAAAAAATTTAAGATTACCCAGATGGAATTATTTACAAAGGGGATAAACCCTTATCTGGGGCCACCAACAGATAAGAGACCCCTCCAGTGGAAAGCCAGCATGTCACTATTGTAAGAAGTCAGGACCCTGGGAAAAGGAATGCCCAGCCGGATTTAGGGAGAGTCTACTGCTCCTCCAACATCCATTATTTTGTGAGGGACTTTCATCCCATTCTTTTCTACATCTTGCCCTGAGGAATCAAAATTCTTCCTTGTATTTACCTAGAGAGGCTTTCAATGTTTATGGCAATGGGTCCTCAGATTTGTCTGCTGTAAATTTTAGGCATTTACAAGAGAAACAGAAGAATTTTCTTCAGCTTGAGGGTCCATTCTAATTCAATATGAGGATGATTTATTGATAGCTGCTAACACTACATGCTTGTAGATAAGATACCTTAGCTTTACTAAACTTTTTAGCCTCTTTGGATGCATTGCAACATCATCAACACGAAGTCAGGTATTAGAGACATTTTTTCCAGACTGGGTGGTAGAGAATAGTTCAATCCTGAAGTCAGCCTATTTTACAAAGGCAGCAACCTCCCAGAAATCAAAAACAAGCAAACAAAATCTTGTCAACTGGGGGGTTAGTTTTCCCTAAAAGCAAAGCCTTTCTCTGAAATGTTACATGATAAATCAGAAGAACCTTTATTGTGGCCAAAATAAGCAAAAGAATCCTTTCCAACTCTTAGAGTAGCCACTGTGTCAGAGTGCCTAACTCGCAAATGCCTCTCCTGCCGTAAGGAAAGAGAGGACGAGTCACTAGCGGCGTGCCCTGTGAGGCTGCAGGTGTGTGCACAAGTCCAGCTCACATCTCCATGGTAGGAGACTCTGTTGGGTGCTCAGGGGCCATGCACAGCTGTCCCCTGAGCACAAAGGCTCCGGCTTCAACAATGAGATGTTTAGCTTCCATGTGCTATGTGGGGTTGCTTCTTGTTGACAAGTTCATGAGACACAGCCCGTCTTGCCGTGCCTTACGGCCGTGGTCGGCCCTGATGCTTCCTTTTGAGCCCAGCTTGGATGTTGCCAGATCCTGACCACTTCACAGCCCTCAAGGGAGATCCTGGCCCTTGGTCTGGATCCTGTGTTGTTCCTCGTCCCAGGGCTGACTTGACAGTGCTCAGTCGTGGGTCTTCTGTGAAACACTTGGGAAAGAGAAGAGCATAGTGCAGGAGTCAGTCTCCATGAGGTTTTAGGGGCTTATGTACTCCCAAACATAAAAACAGTACGAAGGCCAGAATTCACAGCTGTTATGCAAGCTGTTGAATTAGCCACTGGTCTTCGTGTGAAACCCTACACTGATGGTTAATGTGTTGGGGGATTGTGATGCCTGGGCCAAATTTGGAAGAACAGAAGCTTTCTAATGTTGATGGGAACTAAAATACCACTTACAAAGCAATACTGTCAACAGTTCAATGATGAACCATGCAATACGTCTGAAAAACAAAGCAGCAATATAAATGTGAAGTTTTAAAACGTTTATATTCTTTGGCTTACTAATTCCATTTCACAATATCTATCCAAATTAAATTATCAGATTTGCTTACACATATTTATATGAAGATCTATACATAGCCAAAAGAAAGTGAAGAAGAAACAAAGTTACTGAAGGCCCCCCAAATAAAGAAGTGGCTTAAATAAATTTGTTCTTATTAAATGAGATTTGATTTAGCCAATGAATGATGTTAATATTTCTGATATGTAGAAAGTGTTTATAACACAATGTGAAACAAGAAAGCAGGAGACAAAATAGAATACAAAGCTTAGCTTGGAAGAAATCCTGCCAAATGCTGACAGTAATTCCTCTTCAGATGGTGCTGCCCTCTTGAAGAAGAATTCCTGCCCTGTCACATCTGGGTGGTCAGGAGGCAGAAGGGCAAATTCTTCCTTCTTCTTCCTTTCCTTTTACCCAGGCCCTCAGCAGATCAGGTGATGCCCACTGGAGAGAGCTCACAAATTCAATTAGTGATTAGTTCACAAATTCAAGTGCTAATCTCATCCAGAAATACCCTCACAGACATGCCCAGGAAAATTGTTTAATCTGGGCACCTCCTAGCCTCGTCAAGTTGACACGTAAAATTAACCATCAGGTGTTATGAATTAAAGAAGTATTATCCAGATATCACATAAAAGTCAATGTGGAAAGCAAACAATGGAAGTTCAATCTATATCAGGAAAAGTGGTAGAAATTAACCTAACATCTGCTAAAATATTCAGTGTTTCATTCTGTGGATGGGGATTATTTCAGTTGGGTAACCAAGAAAGAAATAAGCCATGATAGTTAAATAGCCATACAAAACACAAACTATAATCTATAGTAGGTCTAGAAATGGAGCAACTATTCAGCTCATTTTTTTTCTATTGGTTCTTAATAGGAATGAAATTTTAACTGAGGACAACATCCAGAATGATACATAGAAGCAAGGCTATTGCTATGGTGGAGTCAAGGTCATGAGCCCCAGAGTAAGGACAAGAGACAGAAAGACCCCATGTAGGCAAATACAGGACTCCAAATATAATGCTGGTCATGGTTGAAGAAAAAAAGTGCCACCCACCTTTTCCTTCTAGATCAATTTTTAGTGGACTTTTCTGTCTTGGAAACATTTTTCCTTGTGAATATACAATGGTGAACTATTTGCTTTAGTTCTCTTTAGCTGGTTTTAATAAACTAATACTAATGGGAAGTATACTAAATTCTAGGGACAGAAGTTTAAATGGTAATCAGTCCTTGCCCCCCCCCCCCCACTGTGCACATTACCATGTACACACAGAAAGTTATCAATTAATTTGAGATGATCTTGGTCCCACCATGTTAAGTGGAAAAAAAAAAAAAAAAAAAAAAGCAAGATTGTGGCTCTACTTATCCAAGTGAAAATTCTCATTCAAGTAGATTTCGGACTAAACCCACAAAGACATCAGTATTCACTGTGTCCCCAGACAGTCTGAACGCAAGTGGACAGATGGCCACGTGTGCTGGCCGCGCAGCAGGCCCTCTAGCTCCACGTCTCTGGCGTCCAAACCCCAGCTCTAGATCTTGCTAGGTTGGAGACTTGGCATGTTATTTAATTTCAGTGTTTCCAGGTCCCTTGATTCAGTACATATAAAGCATGTGGAGTGCCTGCACATAGTGAGTGCTTTGCTGTATCCCACCTTAATCAAGTCTGTGCCTCAAAGCCCTGGGTTCAAAAGATGAGAAGTGTCATGGAGAATGTGGAGTAGAAGTTCAGGGCCGGGTCTTACTTTACTTAAAAGCAGCTAAATTGGGCTTAAATTCCAGCTCTCTTGCTCAAAACTAAGTTACTTTGAATAGTATAAACCCATCTTTGTCTGTGAAGGAGGAGTAACAAGTAAATGGGCTATGATAAGGATGAAATGAGATAGTATTTGTTAGGCATGAAGAACGGGTAGCACACTGCATGTGTTCTCTTAGCTACAGATGCTACTCCTGATTTGTGGCATCGTGTAACTATTAACTATGACGAGTATAAGAAGAAAGAATTGCTTCTTGGTGACTGAACTTCAAATTTTAAAGCAGTAACAGAAATATTTTAGACTTAAATAGAAAAATGAGAATTTCTGTAAGCCCAACCACAGCCTAAAAAAGCAGACACTTCAACAAATGGAATATTGCCATCAATCTTATTTCTGAGTTTAATCTCCACAGGAATTTTAAATGAATGCCAATAAGAGTAATATTATACAATGTATATTAGCCCCTAAGCCTCTCATGTATCTGTTCTTTCAAAGAACAAACATATGAGGCAAATCTCTCTCTCCCCATTTTACAGATAAAGACCCTGGAGGCTCTCTCCCAGGGTCTCACCGCGAAGTAGCGGCACCACCGTTAATTGATTTCCAGTGTACTTCTCTCCCCACGGCATCTTATCTCCAAAATGCAAAACATTGTTTCTGACATTATTTCTATATTAAAATTTTTTGGGCTTTTTATCTTTATGCAGTCATATTTGACATATTTTCTGCTTTCATTACGAAAGTGCCAAGTCTCCAAATGAGATAAACTTGTGGTTATTTTCAGCATAGGTGCTCTATTTCGTGTCTAGTTTCCAAAATAAAGCTAGGTCTATGTGAATCTATAGTTTACAATTCATGAGCAATTACAAATACTAATAACCACTATAAACACTTACATTTTATTCACTCATTTCTCTGCAAATGTTGGGAGTTTGATTTATTTCAGTGTAGTAAAAAATAGGATTCATGACCACTATCCCAACTGTTTAGTGTTCTTTAGGCCAAAATAAATTTTTTTAAAGATTTTATTTATTTATTTGACAGAGAGAGAGATAGCGAGAGCAGGAACACAAGCAGGGGGAGTGGGAGAGGGAGAAGCAGGCTTCCCGCCGAGCAGGGAGCCCGATGTGGGACTCGATCCCGGGACCCTGGGATCATGACCTGAGCCGAAGGCAGACGCTTAATGACTGAGCCACCCAGGCGCCCCAGGCCAAAATAAATTTAAAAATAGTTTTCTTTAAGTTAAAAAGATCCAGAGGGTCCCAATATACTAACTATATCAACAGCCAGTTACATATGTTTGTTCATTTTATATGGCAAACATAGCACTCTTTGAGACTTACTTCCTATTTTTTCCAATTTTTAAAACTGTGCTAAAATACACAAAACATAAAATTTACCATCCTGACCATTTTTAAGTGTGCATGTCAGTGGCATGAAGCGCATCCACGTTGGTGTGCAACCCTCACCACCATCTGTCTCCAGAACTCTTCTCATCTTAGAAAACTGAAACTCTGCACACACTAGGCAATAACTGGCCCTGGCAACACCATTCTTTCTACCTCTATGAATTTCATTATTCTGGGTACCCATATATGTAAAATCATACATATTTGTCTTTTTGTGACTGGCTTATTTCACTGAATATAATATCCTCAAGTTCATCCAAACTGTAGCTGACATCAAATTGTCTTCCTTTTTAAGACGGAATAATATTACATTATATGGATAGAGCACATTTTGTACATCCATTCATCTGTCGATAGACACTGGGGTTGCTTCCATGTTTTAGCTATTGTGAGTAAGGCTGCAATGAACATGGGGACACAAATATTACTTTGAGACACTGCTTTCAATTGTTTTGGGTGTATACCCAGAAATGGAATTGCTGGATCAAATGGTAATTTTCTATCTTTTTTTTTGAGGGACCACCAAACTGTTTTCACAACAGGTGCATGATTTTACATTCCCACAAAAGTGTGTGAGGGTTCCAATCTCTCCACATCCTCATGAACACTTGTTTTCTGTTGTGTTTTCTGTTGTTGTTGGTTTTATAGTGGCCATCCCAATGTGTGTTCGGCAGTATCTCAGTGTGGTTTTGATTTACATCTTCCTAAAGACTAGTGATGATGGCCATATTTTCATGTGCCTATTGACCATTTACATGTCTTCTTTATAGAAATATCTATCCAAGTCATCTGCCCATTTTTTAATCAAGTTTTCTTATTGTTGATGAGTTTTAGGAGTTTTTCTTAATATATTCTAGATATTAATCCCCTTCCAGATGTATGATCTGCAAATATATTCTTCCATTCTGTGGGTTGACTTTTTACTGTATTGATGGTGTCTCTTGATGCACAATTTCTTTTAATTTTCATGAAGTCCAATTTGACTGTTTTTCTTTTGTTGTCTGTGCATTTGGTGTCTAAGAAATCATTGCCACATCCAATGTCATGTTTTCTTCCCAAGATTTTATACTTTTAGGTCTTATATTTAGGTCTTTGATCTATTTGAGTTAATTTGTGTAAATGGTGTTTCTTCACTGATTTTTAAAAATTATTATTTCTGAGTCTGCCGTTGGGATGTGACTAGTGTGCACTTTAACTATTATATTTTTAACTTAAAAAAAAGAGATTAATCTTTTGGGCCAAATGAAGATTATAGTTTTGAACTCCTTTATCTAACTTCTAAAAGGATACTTCACCCACCACAAACAATTCTTCCAAAGGAAAAGATATTTTTCAATCAAATATTACATGCCCATAGTGAAAAATCAAAGACTATCAAAGGTTTATTATAGTACATGGGAGTCCTTTGCACCATCTTTACACCACTTCCCCACCCCCAATCCCAGAGACAACCACTACAATCATTTTTAGTAGTATATTCTGGTATTTCTTCTACTTCTTTTTAAGTACTGTGCTTAGAGTACTCTTTCTTGATTTATCCTATTGTCCTTTTGTTCTGGCAGAGAGATGTACATGTCTCCCGTTCTCCTGATGTCTTCTCCATATTAAGTTACAATTTTGTGGTACCAATAATCCACGTTCGTATTACTATGACTGTTAATTATATTGTTCATTATTGTACTACTCAATGACTGCTGAGCCAGACGTACTGTGACTGTATTTCCTTTCTCGTAACACTTGGTGTTTTACTTAATTACTTTCTTAATTTTCATTATCATACATTTCTATTAAACTACAATTTCTTTCACAAATTCTCCAACTGATCTATTTGCCCATCAAAACATTTCTCAATGTTCAAAATCAGTTCTTCAAGGTGTGTAAGACTATTTTCTAAATTAGAAGCCTCTCAAATGCAGCCATCAAGTACCAGCAACAATTTTGACCTTTTGCTCCCCAGGGTTGATGATACCTGGAACCTCCTTCGTCTCCTTCTGGCATTGGACCCTTGTGTGCTGAACCTCTTCTCTTGCTCTTTTGTGACTCATTTCAACCTTTGGCTGGTTTCTTTTTGAAAATTTTCTCATGTTTATTCTTTTTTTTTTTAATTTAATTTTATTATGTTATGTTAGTCACCATACAATACATCATTAGTTCTTGATGTGGATCCACGATTCATTGTTTTGGTATAACACCCAGTGCTCCATGCAGTATGTGTCCTCCTTAATACTCATCACTGGGCTCACCCATCCCCCCACTCCCCTCCCCTCTAAAACCCTGTTTATTTCACAGAGTCCACAGTCTCTCATGGTTCATCTCTCCCTCCAATTTTCCCCCCTTCATTTTTCCCTTCCTTCTCCTAATGTCCTCCATGCTATTCCTTATGTTCCACAAATAAGTGAAACTGTATGATAATTGACTTTCTCTGCTTGACTTATTTCACTTAGCATAATCTCCTCCAGTCCCATCCATGTTAATGTAAAAGTTGGGTATTCAACCTTTCTGATGGCTGAGTAATATCCCATTGTATATATGAACCACATTTTTATGCATTCATCTGTTGAAGGGTATCTCGGCTCTTTCCACAGTTTGGCTATTGGGGACATTGCTGCTATGAACATTGGGGTGCATATGGCCCTTCTTTTCACTACATCTGTGTCTTTGGGGTAAATACCCAGGAGTGCAATTGCGGGGTCATAGTGTAGCTCTATATTTAATTTTTTGAGGCACCTCCACACTGTTTTCCAAAGTGGCTCTACCAACTTGCATTCCCACCAACAGTGAAAGAGGGTTCCCCTTTCTCCACAACCTCTCCAACATTTGTTGTTTCTTGCCTTGTCAATTTTTGCCATTCTAACTGGTGTAAGGTGGTATCTCAATGTGTTTTTGATTTGAATTTTCCTGATGGCTAATGATGAGGAACATTTTTTCATGTGTCTGTTAGCCATTTGTATGTCTTCTTCAGAGAAGTGTCTGTTCATGCCTTCTGCCCATTTTTTGACTTGATTATTTGTTTTTTGGATGTTGAGTTTGAGAAGTTCTCTATAGATCTTGGATATCAGCCCTTTATCTGTAATGTCATTTGCAAATATCTTCTCCCATTCTGTGGGTTGCCTCCTAGTTTTGTTGACTGTTTACTCTACTGTGAAGAAGCTTTTTATCTTGATGAAGTCCCAAAAGTTCATTTTTGTTTTTGTTTCACTAGCTTTTGGAGATGTATCTTGAAAGAAGTTGTTGTGGCCGATGTCAAAGGGGTTATTGCCTATGTTCTCCTCGAGGATTTTGATGGATTCCTGTCTCACATTGAGGTCTTTCATCCATTTTTGAGTTTATCTTTGTGTATGGTGTTAGAGAATTCTCAAGTTTCATTCTTCTGCATGTGGCTGTCCAATTTTCCCAGCACCATTTATTGAAGAGACTGTCTTTTTTCCATTGCATATTTCTCCCTGCTTTGTATTTGACCATAGAGTTGAGGGTCCATATCTGGGCTGTCTATTTTGTTCCATTGGTCTATGTGTCTGTTTTTTGTGCCAGTACCATGTTGTCTTGTTGATCATGGCTTTGTAATATAGCTTGAAGTCGGGCAATGTGATGCCCCCAGCTTTGTTTTTCTTTTTCAACATTTCCTTGGCGATTCAGGGTCTTTTCTGATTCCATACAAATTTTAGATTGTTTGTTGGAATTTTGATCAAGATAGCATTGAAGGTATAGATTGCTCTGGGTAGCACAGACATTTTAACACTGTTCTCATGTTTATTCTTTTAAGTTTTTATTTAAATTCCAGTTAGTTAACATACAGTGGAGAGTGCACTTGCTATGATGAGCACCGATTGTTGTACAGAAGTGCTAAATCACTGTATTGTACACCAGAATTTAATATTACACTCTCATCTTTATCTTTTAGTTCATCTAAAAAATCAGATCTGGTATTGAAATTTCCATGTGCCCATTTTCTCTTTGTTTCTTAAAAAACAAAACAAAAAACATTCTATTATTATTTCACTGAGGGAATATACATTTTAATCTCTCTGAGAATATTACAGAAATTTTTCTTTTCAATTTTTTTCTCCTGATTTTTGTATTTTCTTTGTTATTTTTATGTTGTTGTTGTTGTTTTTTAATTTGGCCTTTGTCTTTCAATTTGAAAGCTTTCCTTAAAGGCGATACTTGGTATCCATTCTTATTTAATTGCCTGGCTCTACCAACCTGATTTGAAATCCTGGCTGAAAATAAGTCTGTCCAATAGTTAGTTTCATTCTAGTTGTGAAACTGTAAATTATCTGGAGCAATCAGTAGAGGATTGATCAAGAATACAGCACTACATCAAAAACTAATGATGTATGGTGACTAACATAACATAATAAAATTAAATTAAATTAAAAAAAAAAATACAGTGCTTGGGGTGCCTGGGTGACTCAGTGGTTAAGCATCTGCCTTCTGCTCAGGTCATGACCCCAGGGTTCTGGGATTGAGCCTGCTCAGTGGGGAGCCTGCTTCTCTCTTTCCCACTCCCCCTGCTTGTGTTCCCTCTCTCACTGATTCTCTCTCTGTCAAATAAATAAATAAAATCTTAAAAAAAAAAAAATACAGTGCTTGACCTGAAACCTAAGAGATGAATAGATGTTTGCCAGGAGGCCAAGGTAATGAAGAAAGGGAAAGCCATATATCTCCAGAACCTAACACAGTGCCTGGGCCATAAGAAGCTTTCAATGACTATTTAATGAATGAATAAATATTATGGTGGCATGAAAGATCATGGTTTATTTAGGGAATTCTAAGAAATGTCCATTTTATTGTAATTCAGATTGATTGACAATGAATTCTCTTAGTGTTCTTTTTCAAAATATATCTTATTCTTAATTCTTCACACTTGAAGGATATTTTCATTGACTATAGAATTATAGGTTGACTTTTTTTCTTTTAGAACTTTAAAAATGCTATTCCATGGTCTTATAGCCTACATAGTTTCTGATCAGCAGTTCATAGTTCTTTTGAATCATTGTTATGTGTATGTAATGTGTTATTTTTCTCTGGCAGTTTTCAAGATTTTCTCTTTGTCTTTGATTTTCAGCAGTGTACTATGATGTCCCCTCTTTCTACTTATCTCAGTTGTGGTTTGCCGAGATTCTTGAATCTGAATTTGTCTTTAGCCAAATTTGAGAAGTTTTCAGTTATTCAGCTGAATATTAGTGTTCATTCTCTCTTCTGTCATTCTAGAACTTCAAACATGAATTTTAAGTTTCTTCTTATTGTTCCACAGTCTACTCACATTTTTATTTGTTCTTCCCTTTCTTTCTTCTTTAGATTGGACAATTTCTATTCATGTGTCTTCAAGTTATCTGACTCTAATCTATCATTTCCTTTCTGCAACTTAAGTATATCCATCCAGTGAATTTTTATTTCATATATTGCATATTTTAGTTATAAAACTTCCCTTTGGTTCTTGTTCATATTTTCTATTTCTCCACTGAGATTTCCTATTTTTCATTCATCGTGAGCTTAATTTCCTTTGCCTCACTGAGTATAGTTACAATAGCTACTTTACAATCCCTGTCATTCCAACTTCTTCATCACCTTGAGATTGACCTTTTCTTGGTTGTCTTTTTTCCTTAAGAATGGGTTCATTTTCCTGATTCTTCTTATTTTTAGTAATTTTGGAGTGTATCCTGGACATTGTGAATATTATGCTGTGGAGCTTAGATTCTGTTATAATCCAAACAATGTTGTTGTTGTTGTTTCAAATTTAACGGGTTAACAACTTGTTTTGACTCAAATGACAAACTTGTTCTTAACTGCAGTGGACAGTGACTCAAGCCTCAATTTAGTTTCTTATACTCACCTGTAAACCACATTGAACTGTCCTGCCCACACATGCCTTGCATGTAAACCAGAGACTTGGGCTGAGTTTACAGTAGATCCAGGCCTGCATCTCTAACTCTTTCTTCTCCTGGATTCATCTTCACTTCTGAGGGGCTGTTGCTGGCCTGAGCCCTTTCTCAGGCCAGAAAGACAATGAGATTCTCAAGGAAGCTCTTGCCACCCTGCACCATACTATGTTCATGGCCTTTTCTTAGGTGAAAACCAGAAAGATGGGTGCCAATACCCTCTTACATATTTTGCTACTATTTAAAATCCTGTTGGCATTTTTTATTCTTCAGAGATTTCAAGCAGTTGTTTTTATGTATTATGTTCAGAATTTGGGGTTTCTATAGGATGTTTAGTCTGTTTGAAGCTTTCTCTGCCATACCAGGGGTGAAAGTTGGAAAAACTTTTCTTTTTAAATAACATTTTGCATATTATTGCAAAAATTCAAACAATTACAAAGAAAGAGAAGCTCACCTAAAATCTCACCATTCAAAGATACCCCTGTATAGTTTTGGTGAACATTTCTACAGACATCCCTCTGCATGTGTGTGTGTGTGTGTGTATATAGCACTTTACCTTAATCCATTTATACTGCAGATATAGTTGAATAAGCTTGAATATACTTTCTTCACTTGATAATGTTAGAAAAACTTTTTATATTAAAAAGTATATATAATAATTTTTAAATACTGTTTTACATGTTCTCATTTTCTCTTATTTATATACAAAGAGGGATGAAAAGGCAAAAGTGATAAAAAAAATGTACTCTCGGGCACCTGGGTGGCTCAGTTGTTAGGTGTCTGCCTTCGGCTCAGGTCATGATCCCAGGGTCCTGGGATCAAGTCCCACATCGGGCTTCCTCCTTGGCGGGAAGCCTGCTCTCCCTCTCCCACTCCCGTTGCTTGTGTTCCTGCTCTTGCTATCTCTGTCTCTGTCAAATAAATAAATAAAATCTTTAAAAAAAAATGTACTCTCACTACTCTTTGTCTCTCATTCTTTTACTTATTTCACAAATGCTCATCAAGAACCTACTATTTCCCATTCACTGTCACGGTCACAAGAAATAGAGAAGGACTCCTAATGGAGAAATTCAGAGTAAAAACAACCAAAGAAATAAATTATAATTTAATATGGTTGTCAGTGGTATATAGAGTGGCTACAAAATCCTCTTATGTGATATTGCATCTCAATGGCAGTTAAAGACCTTCTCAAGCTAACCAGGGTATATGCAGGGCTTTAGGGGAAAAGCCACCACCTCAGACCAGCCGCCCGCAGGGAGCAACAGTGAGCTCCTAAAGCTTCAGGATGAAGACAGTGGTGGCCCCTCTCTTGCTGTGGTCAGGGCATGAGGACCCAGCCTGGTAGTTGTGGCTTATTGGATGTGACATGACTTGCTAAGTGATCCCCCTATCCAATCTTGAGCACTTGGCTATCTTTGTGAGGCATTGTGGGAGACCAACGGACAAGAAGTCAGTCTTGGACAGAGTAGCTCTCATAGCTCAGCCTAAAGCGAGAATTAAGGAATGCTTAATGACTTCCTTCAGCATAACATTTATGTTCAAAAGAATGGAGGAAATTTTAAAATTTAAGCAGATGATAAGTAGAGCATAAGAAATAATTTCCAATTAGATAAGGATTTTGTGATCATTCTGTAGAAAATAAAACAAAGCAATGAGGTGATGTGGGGAAATGGGGTGATTGTATTCTTGTGTTATTTTATCTAGAATCAGTAAGGAGGTTTCTTTGAGGCAAAACATGAATGATACAATAGGCAGCCCTGTAAAGGTCTGGGGGGAAAGTGTTCAGGTGGAATGGGCATTTTGAGGGAAAATAGGCCATGCAAGGCCGGGCAAGGACCCACTTAGAAATAGTGGTAGTGGTGCAGGGGACAAGGGGCTGTGGCTGCCAAGTGGACACAGCGAGATGGGATCACAGTGAGGTTATGCTTTATACGAAGAGAAAAATGACTTTCTGTAGACTGGACATGGAGGATGCAGACAAGAGGGACCATGACAGCTCACAAGTTTCCCCTTCTGAGCAGCTGGGAGTGTTGTGTCTTGAAATGGGAATGAATAAACAAGGTCATGGGGCAGGCTTGGGTGGGGTGGGTGTTGGAAAATCAATGATTCTGTTTCAGACTTGCTCAGAGTGGCATGTTTCTTCTTCTTTTTGTTTGTAATTGCTAGGTCCACATTGTTTCATGATTGCAAATTGCATTTCTCTGTCATCAGACTCTCAGGAAATGCCGATAATTATGACAGTTGAGGTAGATGGAAAAAATAAGAACAAACACTAAGAAAGCAAATCCAGACAATTTATTTTGGCAAAGTGGCATCTCAAGGAAACATTATTTTCTGACAGTACTTCAAACAAGAACAACTGAGTGCATGTTGGGTAATCCCGTTTTCAAATCAGGACACATGTATAACTAATTTAATTGGCTAAAATGATTCTGAATGTATCAAACATCTACCAAATTAGCAGATGTGTATAAAAGTTGAAAAAAATCTATTTTAATTTAAATAAGCATTTCCTCAGAATGAAATGTGGTTACGCTGATGTAAAGCCATGTTTGTTATTCATAGAGTCACTCCTTTCAAAAAGAGCCTAGCTGCATGCCACCTTTCAGGCTGGACAGGGTTGGCAGCAACCCCCTCCCCCTTGAGATGTACATGTGGTCCCTCTGGCACAGCAGGCCCCATGCTGGCTCCTGTAACCTTGATCGTTCCTTGGTTCAGTAGTTTCATGACCATCTTCCCAATCGCCCCTTTCGGGTGCACCATGAGCTCCAGGGATGAGGTCTGTGAAGATAAGAACTTCTGAGATGAGTGATGCCTCAAATGCCGGGAATATCCCAAGCTACCTGTCCTTTCTTCTGCTATCCCCCACACTCTGTTGGGTCTGGTCTGGTTCTCACATCCTGCAGGAGTGAGTTTTACTTAATGGTACTTGCACACCATTTTTGTCATTTTCTCTCCTTTTCCACAGAGCTTTTCTTATCACCAGCACTAATGGCCATGAAATCCATGTTCGAAAAATCACACACTATAACAGAGGAAAAACCAACTTGTTTTAAATTAAAGCAGGAATGCTACATAATTTACTACCTTGAGGGATTTTAGTGAAAGGAAAGCCTTCTGGCCAATAAATCTGATATTCTTCCTTAACACTTTAGCTTTCCAAAATCTTTAACAAATAGGACTTCGTGGAGGTGGGGTAGCTGTCTTTCACAATGCTGTTCTGGGATATATTAGCTATAGCCTTTGACTAGTGAAAGAAGTAAATCAAAGTTAGACTTTTGCAAGGACATTAAACTTTTTTTTTTTTTTTTTTTAAGTGCAAAGAAAATTTGGAAGAGACTGTTTCCTCACAGACCCTGCTGCCTTGGAATCTTCCCTCCACTGGAATATTCAGAAAGGATGGTGAAATTTTCCTTTCTATTTTTTCATCAATTTCAAAACAATGGTTAATCATTTTAATGTAATATTCCCTACAAATATGACTAGTGGTTTTGAACATTGTAGTTGAAATTTGAAAACAGCTGCATATCAACAAATTAAACTCTAAGTTCCAAGGTTTAAGTCTGATTTCAGCACATTCCCACCCTGGAATGGATGCTTAATACTGCAGTTGAATATTTGACTTTTCAGGAACATAAACAATGACATTTTTCTTGCAGGAGCATGTAGTCCCCCAAACACTGAATGTGCAGCTATGTAGAAAAGTCACATGGACGTTTTATGGATCACAGATGCCTGCCAGAGGGAGCCCGGCTTCAATGCCACACAAGGAAAACTTCCTAGTAGTTCGACTTAACAGAGGCCATGAGCTGCTTTGACAGGCAGTGTCTTTCCTCCCCCTGAAATTGCTTTAGGAAACCCCGAGATGTGTGCAGCAAATGAGAAGCCCACCAGGGTAACCTTACACAAGTACGGGGCTAAGTTCCAGTTACATTTCGTTGACCTTTGTTTAGAAGGGAAAGAAAAATCCGTGTGACTTTTGTGATAGTACTTAATACACTGATGTTGATGTCACGCCTCCCACTCTATGAAGATACCCAAATGAAATTTCTTATAGTTCTTCATAAATAAATGGAAAATAAAACCCTACACATTTTCGAATGAAAATTCAAGTTTTATAGTTCAGAGTTCTAATACTGGAATCTTTTCCAAAGTTTAACAATTTATGATTTACCTAAATATAAGAATAAAATTTAAAACTTCTATTAAGAGAACAAAAAGACAAGCCATGGAATGGGAGAAAATATTTGCAAAACATATCTAAGAAGGGAGCTGTATCTAAAATATACAAAGAACTCTTAAAACAACAATAAGAAAACAGGTAACTCAATTGAAAATGAACCGATGCCTGGAAAATATGCAAAGCTAGGCAGATGACAAAGAAGCACATGAAAAGATACTCAACATAAGTTGTCACCAAGGACATGCACATTAAAACAGCAATGAGCTAGCCCTCCACGCTACTAGAATGGCTGAGATCCAGACCGTGGACATCACTGGTGCTGGTGAGCAGGGAGCTCTCTCGTCGCTGGTGGGAATGCAAAGTGGTGCAGCCGCTGTGGAAGAGAGTTTGGCCGTCTCTCACAAAGCTCAGGCACAGTTCTCATATAATCTAGTAATTGTGCTCATATTTAACCAATTGAGTTAAAAAGTTATGTCCACACAAAACCTGCAGACAAATCTTTAGAGGAGCTTTATTCATAGTTTCTGAAAACTAGAGGCGAGGGAGATGTCCATCAATAGGCGGATGGATAAACAAAGTGTGGTACACCCATGTAACAGAATATCTCTCAGCTGTAAAATAAGCTATGAATTCACAAAAAGACATGGAGTAACAAAAATGTATATTACTAAGGGAAACAAGACAATCTGAGAAGGTCACATACTATATGATTCCAACTATATGACATTCTGGGAAAGCCAAAACTATGGAAACATTAAAATGATCAGTGGTTGCCAGGGGATTGTAGTCAAACTAAAAATGGGCTACAATTCCTAGCCAGCAGCACTTATGTACATGGAGACAGTGGGGAAATTTATTCCAAATATAGGTTTTAACTGGCAACATTCAATTATTTCATCGATGCTAAAGTTTAAAACACACTTGATGAGCACAATTTTTAAATCTGTTATTACAGACATGCCCAGGGTTACAGACTAAATTATTAGAGAAATTACTAATTCATAACTTTTTTGTGTGTGCTTTGCATCTCCTTTCCCATTCTCCAACCCATTTCCCAAAGGCCGAGATATATTTGTATAGATTAGGGCTTTCTGTCACACACACACACACACACGGATTTGGAGGGTTTAAATGGGAAAAAAAATTTGCTTGTGTGACTCTCAGCAAGGTCCCTCCTGAGGAGATCTGGAGTCCTCTAAAGTATTAAGCTGCACTATCTAATGGGAAAGCAAAATGAAGGTCCTGGGGTGGTGTTTGCCAGAAGAGAGGCATGCATATCAAGGCTCCTCGTACTCTAAGCCCTTGTCCAATGCAGGCCCAGCATCTGACTGCCGCGAAGTCTTGCAAGGCACATCCCTCCCACAAGACCAGGGGCAGCACCCAAACAGTGAAGGGCCACCACCTGGCGGGTGTAACAAGGAGAAGGAACAGCCAGGAGGGCTCGCAGAAGTGGGTCCTGCCAGTTTGCTGTGAGTCACACAAGTGTCCAGTGTTCTGTTAGAGAATGTGAAGAGAACCCCCGTGAACTTGAATTTTCCTCATCTTGATATGTGGAAGCTTCTGCTATGTATAACTTAATTTATATTTAAAAAAAAGAAATATAATCCTCATGCATTTAGACATTGTGGAATGGTTAATGATTGTAATCTGGATGTTCTTGATTCTGAGATCCTAGTAACTGAAACTTCACGACCGATGAACTTATATTTTTCAGAGCAATGAGAGACCACATCACAGTAAGTGCAGAACAGCAGTTGTAAGATGTGTTGTGACTTCAGAAATATGAAAATACGAAAAACTATGCCCTAGAATGGAGGAAATAAAGTGGTTAAACTATTTTAGGCAGAGTTTAAATATAAAATGTGTAAGTTATGAAGCTCCTTGAAGTTTCCTGAACACATTTTGAAAACCACTGGCTCAGATGATGTCAGAGGCATCTAACCTCTCAAATATCCCTGATTTGTTGGATAATTTACCTTTCTCTGGGAACCTGTTTGAATGGAGGCAGGTGAGTCTAACAGAAGAGGAGTGGTCCTCCTGGGAACCTTGAGCACGTCCCTTTGGCTCTGGGACCCCGGCCACCAGGGGGCCCCCTGCCACTGCCGGGGAAGGACCCAGGCCCAGGCGGATGTGCCACACCCTGGGAACATGGTCATACAGAGCCTTCTCAAATCCACTGGCACACCACACAGCAATAAAGGATAAGAGGAAGAAAAGTGTGCTTAGCATGTTGAGAGCTAGCATTCATTATTAGCCTTAGCAAAGAAATTCATGCAGAAGGATGGAATACCACATGGTATGAGAGAAAGAACATTAAACTATTAAATAGAAACTCAGGTTCTAGTCTCAATTTAACCACTTAAAAAAAATTCTGAAGCTCGGTTTGCTCCTCTGTGGAAGGGCAGCCGTGAGAGTTACCCTCTCCCCCGTTTTCTACTTACAAAGCTCCATTACTTTCCTGCCCAGCTAGATGTTAAACAGGAACAATACGGTAAGTAACCTGGTCATTTTCTTTCACCCCAAAACTTCAAGAAAACGAGAAAAATATAGGAATTCCCAAATAATTTTTCTTCAAAATACGATATCTATATTTATATAGATAAAAAGAGTCCATTTTGTCTCAAAGATTTGGTGGCACTGCAAGGATGATACTAAAACACAGTTACGTGGTTTCTTCAGAGAAAACATTAGATCAAAATTTGATAGATTTAGAATAGATTTAAAACAAAGCAGAGGCTAAATAATTAATTATTCCCTTATCATCACTTTCAGGAAACTCAGGAAGTTAGTGCCTTAAGATGTTCAGATTGTCCCAAAAAGTTGAGTTACTGAATATTTCTAAGCTTTTTCCCCATGCTTTGCTATTAGTTAGAAGAAAAAGCTTTCCAAGTTAATGATACTAGACCAAGGGGCGCCTGGGTGGCTCAGTCGGTTAAGCGTCCTACTCTTGGTTTCAGCTCAGGTCATGATCTCAGTCAGCGTCTTGAGACGGAGTCCTGCGTCTCCGCTTGAGATCCTCTCCCTCTGCCCCTCCCCGCACTCATGCTCTTGTGCTCTCTCGCGCTCTCTCTCTCTCAAATAAATAGGTGAAATAAATCTTTTTTTAAAAATAAAATGTTAGGGGCGCCTGGGTGGTTCAGTCGGTTGAGCGACTGCCTTAGGCTCAGGTCATGATCCTGGAGTCTCGGGATCGAGTCCCGCATCGGGCTCCCTGCTCGGCGGGGAGTCTGCTTCTCCCTCTGACCCTCTCCCCTCATGTGCTCTCTCTCATTCTCTCTCTCTCAAATAAATAAATAAAATAAAATAAAATAAAAAAATGTTAGACCGAATGCTCTCACGTGTCATCCTTCCCTCCCCGGAAACCATTCCTGTTACAGTCTAGCACAGCCGAAAAGGAAGCCACAGGCTTGGAGCATCAGAGTCCTGTGGAGTTGAGCCGGAGAAGGCCGGGCCCTGAGACGGCAGGGCCCTGGCCTAGAGGAGAACACAGACAACACCCGAAATAGAGGGATCAAGTAAAATCTGTACTCCAAGTGGTGCACCCCGTTACCCCACCTCAGCCCTCTCTGCTTCTAGGACGGAGGACACCGGCAAGCGAGCGCCTGCCTTCCAGCAAGAAGAGAAAGAACTCGTTTTGAGAGAAAGGACACAGACTAGACCAAAGACTTCCCTTTCCGACGTTCAGGAGGTCTCCAGCACCACGATGGACTCCTATCAAATTACCCCACAGAAGCCCCTGAACAAGCCTTACTAATGAGAACAGATTCTGTTCACCTTTTTAAGGGAACACTATTAGGATCACCAGACATCTAAGGGAAACTGCGTCCAGGGAAAAGGACATGAACATAAACCAGCTGATAGGATTATTCTCAAGAAACTGAGCCCCTAGCAAAATGAGACACAAGCAGCATTCATGTGTTCCTGTTCATTTAGGCACCGTTTAGGGCTTCAGCCAGGCAAATACATCACTTTGAGATATATATATTAAGATTTTATTTATTTATTTGACAGAGACACAGTGAGAGAGAGAACACAAGCAGGGGGAGTGGGAGAGGGAGAAGCAGGCTTCCCCCTGAGCAGGGAGCCCGATGCGGGGCTCGATCCCAGGACCCTGGGATCATGACCTGAGCCGAAGGCAGATGCTTAACGACTGAGCCACCCAGGCGCCCCTCACTTTGATATATTTTTAATTAGGAGGACAAACCATATGAAATCACCACTCGTATAGGTTAAAATAGTCTAATATTACCAATTTCACATGTTCAACATAACAACTTTAAAAAAAAATAAGGATAGAATTAACTCAATATCTAGGCCAGCAATCAAGGAAGAAACAAGGAGTGGAGGATTTTAAAATCATGTAAAAATAGCAAGATCTGAGCTTTAAAGTTTATAAAACAGGCTGATACACAGTGTCCTGTTTGACCATTAAACAACTATGTAATTATAATTATTATAATATATTTAAAAATCTAACTATTGAGAAATCCAAGACCAAATAAATGAAGCTACCTGCTGGAACACAGCTTTTTTTTGGCAAGTGGTTAGTGGAGATGGGACCAGAGCTCTAGATGACTGACTCCATGCCCTTGACTTCCATTACTCGAAAGTAATGGGGCAAGATGGGAACTTGGGGCACCGGGAGACAGAGGCGGCGGGGAGGGCATAGTAAGGGACAATATGCAAACAGGGGTGAAAGAAGCCTGAAACACAGGAGCTTATGTTCATGGAGCCAGAACTTGCACGAATCCATGTAATTAAGAGAGCCTTGTGCTGGCAGCAGACTCTTGCACTGACCCAGGGGAAAAACACGCATGACACTGATTCCAAGAAGGATAAAGTTGACATATTCCAGATGTGAAGCAATTAAACCCTCACTTGGAAAGAATGACCCACATAACTGCAAAATGTCCGTTTTAAGAAATTAAAACGTATATACCCACATAAAAACACAGGAAAGAAAACACTCTGGTCAGATTTCTGGAGACTAAATCAGCAAATGTGCCACACATACATGCACCCCCGCACATCTGGACACACGTGCAAGCACAAACACGCACACACTCGCACACACACACACGTGTGTGCCCGTGTGTGTGCTCACGTGAATACACGCATGCACACACATACCCGCAAACACGTGCACACACCCACAGTGAGCCATGCAAAACAGGGTCAAACAAGGCACTTGGGCTGCTGGGAGTCTGCCCTCGGCAGGAGGATTGTTATGTCCCTGACCTCCTGTTCTTGTCTAGAAATGAATCCCATTCACACACTAAGGCCTGTGCTTGCTGAATTCGATTCAGCTCCCTTTGGAGCCAAAGGACACCTGTGTGACTCATGAGACCTGATTTCATTTTCTCTTTCACAGGAGGCTCTAGGACAGACAGAGAAAGAAAATGTAGGCAGTGGATGGATGGAGATGATGCCTGGAGAGTCACTCCAGGATTCCCCAGGACCCACTGTGTACAAATATTCACGGGGGGATGAAAGAACCATCCGCAAACCGAGACTGCACGGGGTGAATTTCCCTGCAACTCAGAGCAGGGGAAGGCAGACGTCTTCGAAAAAGTCCCACCAACTGTGTTGACGCGGCTGTGCTGAGGCTTACAGGAATTCCGCATTCCCTCCCACCTGTAACCCTCACACTCCGCTGGAGAAAGAGCAGTGACTTGGACTCTGGCTCCTCTCTCCCTCCCCTGCAGAGCAGGTGGCTGGGGCACCTGTGAGGCCAGAATGTCAGCAGAGATGCTCACCCCTCCTCCGGGGAAAGGGGATCCCAGCCCATAGTCAGGCTAGTCCAGGCCCCCCTCCAGGCCCCCCTTCATGGCCCCCTCCAGGCCCCCCTCCAGGCCCCCCTCCAGACCCTCCTCCAGGCCC
>NW_023270282.1:137709-174590 GCF_011800145.1 Mirounga leonina
CCTCCAGGCCCCCCTCCAGGCCCCCCTCCACACCCCCCTCCAGGCCCTCCAGGGTCACAGGGCAGCTTCTCTTCTGTGCATTGATTGAAGGCACACCGGAGACAGTCACCAAACCTGTGCTCTGACATCCAGCTTCGCCTAATCGCTTCAGATTTATCATTCCAAGTGAATACAAACTTCTTTGATCTTTCAAATGATCTGTTTGGAAATGTGTAAAAACAAAACAAGTTGAAATTCTGTGACTTCCAAGAAAAAGCAGTCAACATTAGCAGACAGCCCTTGTGACCCAGGGTGAAGCTCACATGCACTTGACACTGCCCACCGTGTAGAATAAAGAGCAGGACAGGCTCTTTGTTGTTCCTCTTCTAAACTTTGTGAACATCAGCAAGTCCTCGGGCTGCTCAGGTCTTTTGGAAAAAAGGAGGTGCCATATGCTGGATTCTAGATCCTGGGAAGATGGATCCAAGCAAAGATCATAGAGCACATAACTAAAATGTGCAGTCCTGGGGATTAGTGTTGATTATTTTTAGACATCATGACCTTGGCTTTATTGACACCTTATATTAAACAGACCTTACTTGCCAAATGCCACAGGACGCAGCGCTGTGGAAGTTCTGTGCGCTGACGCTGTTGGGTAAGCCAGACGGCAAGGCAAGGAGAGAGAAGGTCCTAGCACGGAGCAGCCGCCCCGAGAACCTGTAAATTGACAGGGCGCCGTTCTTTCTTGTAGAAATGTGTTTGGATTTTAAAGATTTTTGCTACATTTTCTTATGTAAGCTTTATATACTGCAAGGTCTTAATTAAAGATTTGAAAATGTTGAGTAAAATGCTCACCAGTCTAGATTGTAATATATATAATAAACCTGTCATATAATTTATTTTTTTAAACAAGCTTCTTATACAAATTGCCCATGGAACTTTTATTTAGAATTTAAGGTCATTTGAGGCTTAAGGTAATGTAAACAAAATTCTCCAAAGTGCTAGGGTCCTTTTTTGGGGTGTTGCATTCCTATAAACCATAATCAAGCCAGGTTTTGTCAGCTATCGGAAAAACAAATCTTTCTTGGTCTGGGAGACCAAACGCCTCAGGCTATGCCAGAGGAAGTTTTCATTACTGAGTCATAAATTCCTAAATGCAGTGTATTCTAGAAAAACAGACACACCTTTAACATCAACATTTTGATCTGACAAAGGCCTCAAATATTTCTCTTGCAATAAAAGTTACAAAAAGATGACCTTGATTCAAAGAAGAAACTTGTGGAAGATCTGTGCTCTCTCAGTGTCCTTGGCTTATTGAGCATGTGAAACAGAGCATGTCCATCAGGAAGCAGCTGGACTTGAGCAGAAAGAATCCAGAGCCCCTTTCCACCTGCACTAGGTTCCAGAACGCGGGCATACTTTTCCAGACTTCGATTTTCTTCCAGTTAATAGAAAATAACAATATTTACCTGTTAGGGCCAATGTATGGATAAAATGTGTTGCCTGGTGAGGTGCCTAGAATGATGTTTGACCCAGAAAGAGAAATCAATACATTGATTTATTCAGTACCAGGTGCTGGGTGAGAAAGGGCAAAGGCAGAAAGTACTACAACTTCAGAGAGCCACACATAATTCCCTACAGCAGTGTGCCAAGAGTGCTTGAGGAGAGGTGTGACTGTAGGAGCGAGCAGGAGTCAGATCCAGAGAGGCCCGGCATGCAATACCCACTGCTGAATTTCACGATTCTGGATCCCGTCTTCCTGTGATCATCTGTGCACATCTGCAACCCTGTAAACATCCCTCATTTCCTTCATTGACCTAAGAGCCACTTAAATACAGGGACAGCCCACCAGGCCCATTCAAGAATTCCCTAAATGCTTTCAGAGTAAGAGAATAAATGGGACGAATTAGTAGGCACAACTCAATGCAGAGACATATCAACTGTCTCAGAAGCATCAAGGTGTTTGGAGTGTGAGTCCCGAGTGGGCCCTCGCTGTGCACCATGCTCCGTGGGAGACGCTACCAGCCCAAGTCTCCGTAGTTCCATGCACACTCTCACCGTTCACACGACAACATGCTTGTCTTTACACATCAAGCTAAGTAAACGACCCATGAATCTAATTGAAGATGAGGTAAAGAGGCAACTAGGGACCCTACATAGTTTAGTTCTATAAAACTCCCATTGCTTGGTTTCCCATTGCTTGTTAACAGGAAAACAAACACAGTAGTATATCTTTCAAAGAAAATGTGCACATTATTTTACTGTTTCTAAATAGTCACTGTTCTTTCCTGGGGAAGCGAAACGAGTATGATTTGTATTCCAATCCCTTCAAGAAACTGAATGCAGATTATTCTAAAGAAGATTCTATTTGAAAGTGTTATTAGTTTTCATTTTGTTGCTTTTTGTAACATAAAGCACACATGATCCAGCTGACCTGGGATGTGTGGTGGCCTCAGCTCCTGAGTAGTTACTAAGTTTTATTAGAAGCTCACTGGAGGGTGCCTGGGTGGCTCAGTCGTTAAGCATCTGCCTTGGGCTCAGGTCATGATCCCAGGGTCCTGGGATCGAGCCCCGCATCGGGCTCCCTGTTCGGCAGGAAGCCTGCTTCTCGCTCTCCCACTCCCCCTCCTTGTGTTCCTGCTCTCGCTATCTCTCTCTCTGTCAAATAAATAAATAAAATCTTTAAAAAAAAAAAAAAAAAGAAGCTCACTGGAGATGGGCAGTCAGAACTGACTGAATCTTTCCTGGGGTAGGCAGCCTCTGAGATGGTCCCTAAGTGATCCTGTCTCCTGCTATTCCTGCCTTTGTGTAAACTCCTCTCAGGGTGGGCTGAACCTAGTGACCTACTTTAATAAACAGAATGTGGCAAAAGTGAGGGCAAGTTCCTTCCAACCTGAGGCTGCAGAAAGACTCTGGGCTCCATCTTGCTTGTGCTCTTCCATTCTCTCGCTTGCTTGCTCTGATGGATGCCAGCCATCATGTTGCGAGCTGCCCTCTGGAGAAGCCTATGTGTCAAGAAACTGAGAGGGGCGACTGACAAACAGCCAGAAGGCATTGAGACCCTCAGTCCAACAGCCCCAGTGGAAGCGAGTCCTGCCAACAACCTCAGAGTGAGTGTGAAAGCAGACCCTCAGCCAAGCCTTCGGATGGGATCACGTCCCTGGCTGGAAATACGATGGCAGATTTGTGCGAACCCAGGGGTGAAAGCACCCAGCTATGTCACCCCTGGATTCCTAAAGCACAGAAATGTTTGTTTTAGTCCACTAAGCCTTAGGGTAATACATTCTGTAGCGTTAGATAACAAATACATTCCTCCACCCTTAGTTCTCACCATTAAGAAATATCTGCCAAAGTATGTAGAGACACAGTGACCCAGTATCTCCAACTTACTCTCAAGTGGTTCAGAAACAATAATATGCACATATGTGAAAATATATAAAGATATATGAAACAATAAGCAAATGGGGGAAAATACACAACAGGTGTAAAAGGACAAATTGTAGGTGATAGTTCCTTCTACTATTCTTAGAATTATTTCAACTTACATCACAATAAAAAATTACCAATAAGGTCAATAAAAAAGACCAGTTTAAAAAGGGAATGGTTAGGGCGCCTGGGTGGCTCAGTCGTTAAGCGTCTGCCTTCGGCTCAGGTCATGATCCCAGGGTCCTGGGATCGAGTCCCGCATCGGGCTCCCTGCTCGGCGGGAAGCCTGCTTCTCCCTCTCCCACTCCCCCTGCTTGTGTTCCTGCTCTCGCTATCTCTCTGTCAAATAAATAAATAAAATCTTAAAAAAATAATAAAAAAATAAAAATAAATAAAAAGGGAATGGTTAAAAATTATAAAAGTGAATATTAACAGTTGTGTGAATACACAAAAAATACAAAAACAATAAAAGTCACCAGAAAACAAAATTTTTGTAACTATGTGAGGTGATGAATGATACATAACATACTTCAAATATCATTTCACAATGTTTGCAAATATCAAATCATTACTTTGTCCACCCGAAACTAATATGTTATATGTCAACTATACCTCAATAATACTAATTTAATTTTAAAAATTTTAAAGAAATCACATTAAAAAAAACAAGTGAGCTTTTATTCTTTGATTAGATATGAGTATGTTACAGCATATGGAATCCTGTGGCTGGTATATCAAAGGTAACAAGATTTTGAAAACACTGCACCATTATCTGGTCCATAGTAATAATAGCTATTAAGAAAAAAAACCTGACTTGGGGCACCTGGGTGGCTCAGTCTCTTAAGCCTCGCCTTTGGCTCAAGTCATGATCCCAGAGTCCTAGGATCAAGCCCTGGGTCAAGGTCTCTGCTCGGCAGGGAGCCTGCTTCTCCTTCTCCCTCTGCCGCTCCCCCTGCTTGTGCTCTCTCACTCTCTTTCTCTCTGTCAAATAAATAAATAGAACCTTAAAAAAAAAAAAAAACCTGACATGCATAAATAAAGAAAAATTGTACAAAAGCATCAGACAGTGTTATTTTATAAATAAATTATTAGTTTTAGCTTGGAAAACCTAAAAAACCTCTGGGAAACACATGGATATTAGCTATTTCAACTACTTCTTTGTTTATTGGACGTATTTTTATGAACAAAAATGTATTCACCTTTATACCCATTCCTATATAATTCTATCAGCAGCATGCCCCTGTGATTTTTTTGAAAACATATCTTACTGGGAATACATATGTCTACTGATGTTAAACACATTTATACAACTTTGTTAAAGAGTTTGTTAATATATATCAGAAGTTTTAAAATATAACCTTTGACTTAGTATTTTAGCAGTTTCTCTGCCCATGTGGAGTGCTACAAGAAAATCCTAAACACAAAGTTGTATGTGACAGTGTTAAATGGAACAGCAAAAGCCTGTAAATAATCTATACGTATAACTACAATAAATTATTTAAAAGTGGGAAAAACTTGGGGAAATACTAAAATCTAAGAAACAATGTATAAAATAGTAATGCTCAGTGTAATTTCAATCACTTTTTATTTCATATAAGACTATAAAGAAGAAACACTATTTTTTTTCTTAATACTATCACATGTTTCCAAATCCACCTGTGAAAGTTTCATGGTCATGCGTCTATATGCTATACACAGTACAATGTGCATGTGCTAAAGAACACACAGTAATGAGCAATACTTCAGTATCTTGTAGGAGAAATGAGAATGGCGTATCTGAAAGGTTCTTTAATAATTAAGACAATTAAGAAGACATGTCATTTGTGTTAAAAAAGTTTGGTAAACTATAGACTTAATTAGCTAAAGTGGACACGAGGGAAAAATTAAAAAGATTTTTTGTTGTCATTTTTAAAGAATATGCGTTTGTGCCAAAATTCAAGAGCAATTACATAGAGTTTATTTTTCTAAGAATATTTATAAATGGTCTAGAGATGTTTTATTTTTATATTCTTAGAACATGGTGCACATGTCAAATGTAATTGAAATAATACTAAGTTAGTGGTTTTACAAACAAACTGTACTTCCCTGTTGGCTTCAAACCACTTGCTGATAAGATTTTTTTAGGTAAAAACGAAGTTTAAATTCCTCCACAACATCAGAATTTTCTCTCGGAGTCATTTGTATCCTGTAGTTTAGCCAGTGGAGAATCTTGTGGGCTGTCTTTCTTCTATCTTTCTTACATGGGGCATACAAGACCCCCACTCCAGTGCACAACATTGCTTGGGTAAGAAAGGAAGCCACAATCTTTACCGTCCTGGGCAATATCCAGACCAGCAATCCCAGTGACACCACCGTCACCACAAGGACTATGTGACTCTTAGCCAGGGTGTTCTGCCCTCATTCCCAGATGCCAGGGTCTGCAGACACACTTGTCAAAATGGGCATCCAGCAGGTGGAGGGCAGCCATGCTGCCCAGCACCCCACCCCACACAGAACAGCCCGCACCACAAAGAATTATTCAGGTCAAAATGTCAGCAGCACTGAGGTTGAGAAACCCTGAATTAAATGAAACCTCAAAATGGGTTTTTCTCTCTTTTTTTTTTTTTACACTTGTGTATACTCCCTAATATCAGATGACAGACTAGTCACATGCCTCTCTTAAGGGAAGAAAATCACCAGCTTTCTTCATTAACCTAATTGTGTGGTAATTGTGTGATTTAAAAGCACATTTGCTTCAGCAGCAACAACAACAAAACAAATAATCTGGTTAAAAAGGACAGAGGACTTGAACAGACATTTCTCCAAAGAAATATGCAAATGGCCAGTAAGCACAGGAAAGTGTGCTCAACATCATGAATCATTGAAGAAATTCAAATTAAAAAAAAAAAACCCACAATGAAAGATCAACTGACACTCGTTAGGGTAATGATCAGAAGAATAGAAAATATCAAGTGTTGGCAAGGATGTGGAGAAATTATCACCATTTGCACTGTTGGTGGGATTGTAAATTACTGCAGCCACTGTGGAGAACAGGATGGAGATCATTACAGATAGAACTACCATATGATCCAGCATCCCACTTCTGGATATATACCCAAAAAAATTCAAGGCAGGAACCCCAAGACACATCTGCACTCCCATGTTTTCACTGCAGTGTTATTCACAAGAGCCAAGAGGTGCAAACAACCCCCAGGTCCATTGACAGATGAATGGATAAAGAAAATGTAGTCTGAACATACAATAGAATATTGTTCAGCTTAAAAAAAAAAAAAAGAACTTGCAACACATGCTACAACACAGTCAAGCCTCAAGGATCTTGTGCTAAGTGAAATAAGCCTGTCACAAAAGTACAAATGCTGGTGATTCTACTCAAACATTACAGAAACCCAAAATAGAAAGGTGATTGCCCAGGGCTGGGGAGGGAAGGGTGCAGAGTGTTTAATGGGCATTGAGCTTCAGTTTTGCAAGATGGAGAAGCTCTAGAGACGTGCTGCAGAGCAATGTAGGTAACACTCCTTAACTGTGCACTTAGAAATGCTTAAGGTGGTAAGTTTAATGTCCTGTGATTGTAATACCAATTAGAAATTAAATTTAAAGTTTTTAAAAAGTACACGTGCTCACCCACTCATGGGGCATAATCTCCCAAACCAGGAGAAGCTTGGATCTGGTGCAGGGCCCGCAGTGGGACTGAGGACATCTGCCCCACAACCGCATTTGTAGATTTTCTGTCACTGCCTGTTCTGCCAGATGACAGCCAGCTTTTCTCTGCTCTATTCACACCTGTTTTTATCTGCCTCCCCTCAAAACCCCATGCCACAGCCCAGCCAGCCCCTCCTGCTGGAACTAACAGAAGCAAACCTGTCCAGTTGGTGCAGGAGAGCAGCCCGTTCTGCAAGGCTCTCCTGGAAGCAGGGTCACTGCTGGAATAAAGGAATAAACAAAGGAAAGATAGCACTGTTTTCTCAGCAAGAGAACTCAGGAGGAAAGCAGGAACATTGAGTATAAATAAGTTCTACACCTACCTGTTCTAAGTGCTTCTTCATAACCTGTGAAAATCCTGGTGTTGAAACCTGTCAAGAGTCTTGCCTGAGGCCAACTTGCTGCTTGTTGTGGGGCCTTTCTGAATCCTACATCTGTGCTTTTCCCACGTCGAGGGCCTCCGGCTATTTGAACACCCTTAGCAATTTCTCCATTTTAACCAAATTGTCTCCAACTCAGATCGGGGAGAGTGCCCTGCTGTTAGCATTACCATTGAATGTCTGTGACTGTGTGTTCATCAGGGAACCTCCGGGCTGTTTGCAATTTGGGGGGATTGTGAGGAAAGCTGATATAAGTATTTGTGGGCATGTTTTCTTTTTTCGCACTTGTAGATACTACCTAATATCAGGTGACACTCTTCATTTTTCCCAGGTGGATATCTAAGAGTGGATTGTTGCTCATCGGGCTGATGTGTTTACCTTTGAGAAACTGTGGGGACGATTTAGTGAAGTTGCTGCACTGTGTGTCCTCACCAGCCATGCAGGAGAGCGGACATCTCTCGTCTCTGCCGTGGACATCCAGTGTCTTCCTGGAGAAGGAGCCTCCTAGAGAGGGTGTGTTTCCTCAACTTCTGGGACCCCAGGATTTCCAGACTGCTCCCTAGTTCTCACAGGGCCTTCACCACTTGGCCTTCTCAGTAAAGCTTGGGACTGGCAGCTCCTTACTCCTGGAAAATCAGCTGTGAACTTCACTTGCTAGAGTGTATCACGAGCAGATCCATCTGCACCTCACCCCCAGATTGTGTTCCACTCCGTAGTTTGGAGAAGCGCTGCACTGAGCACAATAACCACACCAGTGTTTTCTGCCTCTGCAAGGAACTTAAATCTTTAATCATGCCTACCGATGCCTGGAGGCTCACATCTTCGTGGCTGCCTCCAAAAACGCCTTTCAGGGCACCTTCCTTCATCCAAAGCTCAGGGCGACTATAAATAGGCCACAGAGGCACAGCTCTGTTACTCCGAATTATAAACAGTCTTCCCTGGGACATTATTTCCCTTCAGAAAACATCTGACTCCTAAAATTTTCTAGCTTTGGGGGAAGCAAAGAAAGAGAGGGTTATTTTAGAAATTATTTTTAACCTTCCAGTTTTACACAGTCTTGGCCCTTCTGTGGCCCATATGGACATTTTCCCATAACTAATAACATACCATGAGCCTGAGGAGAAGGTTGATTTAAAAAAATCACCAAGACTTAAAATGTTTTTTCTCTTACTAGCTCACAACCTGTGTTTAATGAATAACAAAATCAATAGAAATTAATTCTTAACTGGGAACCTGTGGATGTTTTGATTGGCTCTGGGCACATAGCAGGGTCAGGAGATGGGAAGCACAGACCGTGACTCTCGCGGTAGGTTTCAGAGACCGGAATTGGGCAAGAGAACTTCTCAAGGATCGGGAGCCAGGCTCTTGTCTCTTACGATGGTCTCACAACTATTAGTCTTCGAAGAAAGAAGCCTGAGCAGTGTAGACACAGACATGGACATGCCTGGTAGACATTCACTGGGCTTCACTGCTGTACCCTCTGCTAATCACATGCACCTTTAATCAACTAGAGAGAATGTGCATATAGAGCTTTAAAGAACATCTAATGCAGAAACAATAACATTAAAAAAAAAAAACCCCTCAAAGTTCCTTCTTTTTGCTCATTTTCTCTCTACCCCAAATCATTTGTTTGTATTTCCGTGTACCCTTCTAGTCCTTTTTCATATGGATAAATCATGTTTACCTCATTTTAATCCTCGTTTAGAGAAAATATCCTGATATGGCATTCCTTTCACTTTATACTCTAAGTATAATAATGTGTTGCTACATTGTATTCTTGCACAATATTCTAAAGAGTGACTTTGCAAGATTCTCTCACACTCACTGCCATCACTGGACATTTAGGTCATATTATGACAATCCATATTGAAATGAGTACCTTTTATTATCATTTCATTCTCCCTTTATTTTCTCAAGATGCATGTCCCTATATTTAGCCAAGTAATATCAGAGATAGTCTTTAGCTTTTACAAACGAGTGCATATTTAAGGGCTTGAAATACTATGATTTGAACCATCCTCATACCTGGGTGAGAGATACACGGGACTTCTCTGTCTCTCAACATAGCTCTTCTCCAGTCCCCTCTCCTCCCCTTCCCTTTGCCCTGAAGGCTGGCTTGTCTCCAGCCCCACAGCCAGGCCTTGCATCTCTCCCACACTTGCTCTTTTCTCACTGTCTGCTCCTAAATAGGCCTCTAAGTTTCTGGAAGCAGGGTCACCAAAAATCAGCCTGAACTGAATCTACTCTGCACGGCTTGGTGCCCCACGTTAATCACCTAGAAGCTTCCTGCTGGCTCCGGATTGGTGCCCATTGTTGCAATCACCCCTGGCCACACTGCCCGCCAGGCAGCTCACCCTGGGCCTCCCCTGGCAGCCCAGGGAGGACTCAGCCCCAGAGTGTCACTGACAGCTACACTCCATTCCCTAAAACTGCCTTTCAGTCTCCAAAGCCACCAACTACTCTCCTCTCTCAACCCCCACGTCTCTCACAGAAACTGCGTTCCTTCTTTTTTGTGACAATAGAAGTCAGATAGGACAGCCCTGGTCTTCCAAGCCCCAGACCTACCAGTCTGTCAGCGTTTGAACTCAGCCGTTCCTCTTGCCTCCCAAGGTAGCTGATGGGCTGGTCTGAACGACCCGCCCTTGCCTGGGCCTCCATCCTGGGGTTGTGCCCCCACCACCAGCAGAAGGTTCCATGCGCACTGCTTCTGCCTTCCCTCAGCCACCTTCACAGCTGACTTTCCCTGCTTCTCATGTCTTCCTCTATGGGATCCACCATCCTGTCCTCAACTCACCCCTGGAATGGCTGTTGGCAAAACCATCAACGGCTTCCATGCCAGTGACCTAAGGACCTCTCCTCCATCTTCGTCTTATTTGACATCCCAGTGGCAGCTGGCCCCACTGGTGTTGCCTCTAATTTCGACTATTTTTCTTCCCTAGCTTTCCTTTCCTTAAATCTTCCTGGCTTTTCCCTACTTTGCTAACTACCCACATCCGCAGTCCTGCTCAGTCCAGCACAGAGCTCTCCCCAGGACCTGCCTCTCTCTCTTCCTCTGTACTTTGGGTAAATGCAAGCATCCTGACCTCAACTATTCCTCAGGCTTTAGATTTGTAGACCCAGTTCTCCTCTCGAGATCCCTTTGCTAACAGGCACCCTCAGAGAATTGCTGTACAAGTCCCCATTTAAGCACACACACTCCCTTCCTCCCACAGCTTGGGTCCTTATCCCTCCCTCACTCTCGCCTTCACCTTTCAATCCATTAGGAAGTTGGGGGTTTCCACAACTCCTCTGTGGCCTCTACTCACCCACCTTTGCCCTTCCTTGACCACCACTCCCCAGCATTGGATCACTCACCTACCAGGAATCTTGCAAAGGCCTGAAACTAAAGGTCTTGGCCCGTATGAACCTAAACATGGGCCATATTCAGAACCCTTTGCCCCAAAGAGGACATGTGTTTGCAGTACTTGGTACCAGCTTTATACTTTAGAATTAGTGTTTGGGGCTCACGGGTGTGAACTGAAACCCCAAGTTGAAGCATTGTGTGATTTTTTTTTCTCTTTTACCCTGTTTTCCCTCCACTAGAGAGAGGTGCGAACTTCAGCAAGGTCAGCTTCTTTCTCAAGTGCTGGAGCTGTCCCGCTTCAGAGGATCTGAATTTACAAAAACCTTTTCCACCTCCCATCTGTAAAATGAAATCCATACTTCTGGCCACCAAGGATTAATGTTCTCCTTCAGGCAATCAAAACTTGCCTATTCTTACAGATCAGACTTCCAAGGCTCACTGTATGTTTCTACATGCTCAGCCATAAATTTTTAAATGTTTTGTTTGCTTTATTTTTTCTGGCATCTTTGTGTATTCTATGCTGTGGTCCACAGATATGCCATATGATAGAGAGTGAGCTCTCTCTCTATCATGTATTGCTCACTGTGATTAAGGACTGGTTGTGTAATTCTCAACCAGTTTAGTCAAATAAAAGGCAAAATAAATACAAATATACTATATATATATATATATATATGCACACACCTGAGAAGGTAAGAAGAGGCTTTATTTAAAAAGCCTCTTTCACAAAGCAGAGGGAACTTCATAGCAATAGGGAGGGCTTTTGGGCCCCTACATCTTTAAACATCTCATGGTCCAAGGCTCTTCCTTCCTGAGGAAGAATCAGCAGGCTAGGAAGAACGGGGGGGGGGGGGGGCTGTGAACAAACCTGATGGGCAGGAGGTCGGGGAAGCAATAGGGGGATTGTTCCTCATTCCAATGCTCAAGGCCCTTTCCTGAGGGAGAGTCTTAGCCGAGGTTTGGCTAACAAGCATTTTGTTCCATACCGCAGTGGGGACAGAGCGGTTCAGCTACATCACTTATGGGACCAAGAACGGGACCAAGGGGCCCTGTGAATCCCATCTGAGAACACGGGGAAGGAGGCGGCTCTTTCTTGGGTCGGGAATGGGGGCTGCCTCACCCTCGCTCTTTTCCGGGAGCGTGGGCTGGGGAAGGGCAATGGCAGGAGCAGGACAGAAAGGACTGCTGTCCAGGGCGGATGTCACTCTGTGCCCAAAGTCCAACTCCCGCGGACTTCTCTGTGCTATGACTTTGTTGGTTCTTATTTCAGCTCCTTATCACCAACCACGGAAGAACTAGCCCATGATATGTCTGTAACCCTGTTGGTGGGTGCTTGACCTCTGCAGGGTCAGCGGTGCTCACGGCAGAGACGGGTGGAGAGAGCATCTTCTTTGGTGGAAAGAACACTGCTTCTCCCGGTCTAAACTGAAAATGGACTTCATTCAGCAGAACACGGGAACCTTAGTGAAACCACTATAATCCCCGGGAAGCAGAAGCTAAGGATTTTAATTACTTTGTTTCTAGAATTATGTGGTGTGTGCTTGTAAGCACATATCACACGCTCAATCTTTTTCCACTAAACGCATTACAGCTTTTTAAAGTCCTATGCTTATGAAACCCTTCAAATATTGTTGGAGATTAAGAACCTGATCCAAGTGGCCCCCCTAACTACTGCAGCCACCCCAGTCAGGCCTGCGTGGTAGGCACCGCTAGTTCCAGAAGAGGGTCCGGACAGGGGTTTCTCCTTCAGGCCACCACACAACCCGAGGAGGGACGAGCAACACCTTTGATTCTTTGTTACTCTATTGGGTAAAAGATACTTGCTTTTAATCATTTAAAATTAAAGGCTCTCAGGATGCCTGGGTGGCTCAGTCGGTGAAGCGTCTGCCTTTGGCTCAGGTCCTGATCCCAGAGTCCTGGGTTTGAGTCCCACATTGGGCTCCCTGCTCAGCCGGGAGTCTGCTTCTCCCTCTCCCTGTCCCTGTCCCCCCAGCTCATGCTCTCTCTTCCTCTCTCTCTCAAATAAATAAAGAAATCTTTAGAATAAAAGGTTAACTGTTGACATATGCTCCAAGAAAGTTATTCTCTAGGTGTGTGGACTGACGCAGACGTTTCCCAGTTAACTTTGTCTTAGACTTACATAACATTAACCTGTCCACATTGTGACGCACAGACCCTGTTTCTGAGGAGTCATCCATGTAATTTCATGGGAAGGTCTCTTTTTCAGGATTCAAACTATAATTATAATCTCCTCAGAGGTGTTAGGGGAGACGGTCCAGCTAGTCTGGTGAAGATAAGCCAGAACAAAGCAAGAACAAGTGGTACCGTGGTTCTGTTTATTTTTATCCTTCAGAAAAAATTAGTTTCTACTTGAATTCTTTTTGTAGCTGTTACCATTACTAAGAAAATAAGACATGCCATGAAATGTTGGACAAAAAAAAAAAGTCTCAGTGCACAACCTCAGCACCCAACACACAAAACATTTCCAGCTCCATTTTCTTTTTTTAAAAATTTTTTATTGTTATGTTAATCACCATACATTACATCATTAGTTTTTGATGTAGTGTTCCATGATTCATTGTTTGTGCATAACACCCAGTGCTCCATGCAGAACGTGTCCTCTTTAATACCCATCACCAGGCTAACCCATCCTCCCACCCCCCTCCCCTCTAGAACCCTCAGTTTGTTTTTTGGAGTCCATCATCTCTCACGGTTGGTCTCCCCCTCTGATTCCCCCCCCTTCATTCTTCCCCTCCTGCTATCCTCTTTTTTTCTTTTTTTAACATATATTGCATTATTTGTTTCAGAGGTACAGATCTGAGATTCAACAGTCTTGCACAATTCACAGCGCTCACCATAGCACATACCTTCCCCAATGTCTATCACCCAGCCACCCCATCCATCCCACCCCCCACCACTCCAGCAGCCCTCAGTTTGTTTCCTGAGATTAAGAATTCCTCATATCAGTGAGGTCATATGATACATGTCTTTCTCTGATTGACTTATTTCGTTCCGCATAACACCCTCCAGTTCCATCCACGTTGTTGCAAATGGCAAGATCTCATTCCTTTTGATGGCTGCATAATATTCCATTGTATATATATACCACCTCTTCTTTATCCAGTCATCTGTCGATGGACATCTTGGCTCTTTCCACAGTTTGGCTACTGTGGACATTGCTGCTATAAACATCAGGGTGCACGTACCCCTTCGGATCCCTACATTTGTATCTTTGGGGTAAATACCCAGCAGTGCAATTGTTGGATTGTATGGCAGCTCTTTTTCAACTTCTTGAGGAACCTCCATACTGTTTTCCAGAGTGGCTGCATCAGATTGCATTCCCACCAACAGTGTAGGAGGGTTCCCCTTTCTCCGCATCCCCGCCAACATCTGTCATTTCCTGACTTGTTAATTTTAGCCATTCTGACTGGTGTGAGGTGATATCTCATTGAGGTTTTGATTTGGATTTCCCTGATGCCGAGCAATGCTGAGCACTTTTTCATGTGTCTGTTGGCCATTTGGATGTCTTCTTTGGAAAAATGTCTGCTCATGTCTTCTGCCCATTTCTTGATTGAATCATTTGTTCTTTGGGTGTTGAGTTTGATGAGTTCTTTAAAGACTTCAGATACTAGCCCTTTATCTGATATGTCATTTGCAAGCATCTTCTCCCATTCTGTCGGTTGTCTTTTGGTTTTGTTGACTGTTTCTTTTGCTGTGCAAAAGCTTTTTATCTTGATGAGGACCCAACAGTTCATTTTTGCCCTTGCTTCCCTTGCCTTTGGCAATGTTTCTAGGAAGAAGTTGCTGCAGCTGAGGTTGAAGAGATTGCTGCCTGTGTTCTCCTCAAGGATTTTGATGGACTCCTGTCTCACATTGAGGTCTTTCAACCATTTGGAGTCTATTTTTGTGTGTGGTGTAAGGAAATGGTCCAGTTTCATTCTTCTGCATGTGGCTATCCAATTTTCCCAACACCATTTGTTGAAGAGACTGTCTTTTTGCCATTGGACATTCTTTCCTGCTTTGTCGAAAATTAGTTGACCATAGAGTTGAGGGCCCATTTCTGGGCTCTCTATTCTGTTCCGTTGATCTATGTGTCTGTTTTTGTGCCAGTACCAGACTGTCTTGATGATGACAGCTTTGTAATAGAGCTGGAAGTCCGGAATTGTGATGCCACCAGCTTTGCTTTTCTTTTTCAACATTCCTCTGGCTATGCGGGGTCTTTTCTGGTTCCATACAAATTTTAGGATTATTTGTTCCATTTCTTTGAAAAAAGTGGGTGGTATTTTGATGGGGATTGCGTTGGATGTGTAGATTGCTCTAGGTAGCATTGACATCTTCACAATATTTGTTCTTCCAATCCATGAGCATGGAACGTTTTTCCATTTCTTTGTGTCTTCCTCAATTGATTTCATGAGTATTTTATAGTTTTCTGAGTACAGATCCTTTGCCTCTTTGGTTAGATTTATTCCTAGGTATCTTCTGGTTTTGGATGCAATTGTAAATGGGATCGACTCCTTAATTTCTCTTTCTGCCAGCTCCATTTTCTTTCCAGTTTCTGAACATGTGCAGTTTACTCAGCTGTGGCCATAATGCACATGGAGTTGTGGGACCTCGGTTTCCTCTGGACAATGTATCATAAGCACTTGTCTGTACTGGTATTTGGATGTTACAATCATAATTTTAATGGCTGAGTAATATTTCAGTTTCTTAATACTGATAAATAAAATGTTAGCATGTCTGTGAACAAAATAACATTGTACCATAGAGGAAGAAATACAACTCGAAGCTTTAGGCATTTAAAAAGGTAAATGTTATAACATGCACGGCCACAATAGCCTATGCCCATATACTTTAAAATTCATTCAATATATTAGAATGAAATCAGTTTATCTCATTGTTGCATCCTTAATTTCCAGTTGGCAACATGAACTCCCCCTCTCCTGGGTCTTGTTGGGTCAGTACATTAAAACAGAGATATTAAACTCATTCTCTCTGTCATTCTCATGTCCCCTGCATTCCCACAGTTTAAAGTTTATTTTAAACTGTATCCTTTCCCACATTCTTTGGGTTTTTTTAGATAACGTGCATGTAATTAGGAAAATAAATTCCGAGATGGAAGCTGCTTTTGCAGGGATGGGTACATTGCAGAGCAGCCAAGGTCTGTAGAAGGAGGTATTCTTCCTCTGTTCTTATTCTGTGGGAATAAAGCAGCATCAACATTTTAGAATAGTTAGGGAAATAAAAATCCAAAACACTGAGTAAAAATTAGTCCTGCTAGCCTCTTCGTTGTCTTTGAGTAGCTCAAACATATCCCCACATGCATTTAGGTCTTATTCAGCCTTAATTTGGTTATTGCCTTTTTTGCAAGGATGCAAGCAAGCTACAAGACTTGCTTCAGTTCAGTTGAGCATATTGCTGACCTGACATGTGCACTGAGGAGAGAATGGAGAATGGGCACAGCCCTGCTATCGGGAGCCCAGTCTTGGGAGGGACACAGATAGGAGAAAGGCTGTCAACTGGCAGGTTTCTACTTTGGTGGTGGGAAACACCTGGCTTCCGTGTGTCCAGGGCAGGAAGGAGATGGTCTTTCATGGAGGCTAAGACCTAAGTGAAACCAGATGAGTTTCACTTTTATTTCATAGCATGGCATCACCAGGAGTTAGTCCCACCAAATATTGCTTCTAATGCATTCTTGTGCTACTTTCCTAGGCCCTGGTAAGTGACAGGAATGCAAGGAACTTCTATTGTACAGATACATAGCCTCTGGGCATTTCCTCAGTCACCCTCACACCACCACACAAGGGCAAGAATGCTTGTCTCTTTTATTCTCTGCCTGGAACAGTGTCTGGAACATAGTAGATAATAAACACATGTCGATCGAATGAATGGATGATTGAACTGGCATTTTACATAATAGATTCTTGTATTAAATTCTTATAAGCAGTGGTCTTAATATACAATGTAGGTATCAAATCTTAACATGGAAACTACAAAACTTACCCAACACCCAGTTATTAACTGGCATTTACTGCTCATCAGTTAGCATGCTGGGCTCAGAGGGCACAATGACACAGCTTTGTCCTTGCAGGGAGCTACTGCTGTCTGGTGGGAGATATGAGATGGACGCTGGCACAGAAAATATAGTGTGAGCTAGAGGTAGGCTAAGTTAGAGTGAGGACCTTCAGAGACGAAGCTCATGGCCCATCCTCAATAAATGTGTGATAGAAACTACAGTTAGAATCCTTGGTGCAGGGATTCCTGAATTAACAACGCTGTGTGATGCTCCATGGGCTCCTACGACTTGTTCCTGGATGTGAGAAGTTCTGTTGATGACCATGCTAGAAGGCGGCAGAAGCTGAGTAAAGCTCTGTGTCTCCACTCGTGGCTGGAATCTGAATGACCTGTTGTGTTTAAGCCTGTTGGTCAATGGTGATCACCAGCTCAAGTTGGAAATTTTATGTGACAGGTGACAGTAGTAATAATACTTCAGTAATGCTGTTTGAGCATTTCCTGTGTGCCCAGCCCTCACTGAGATTATTCGTATCCGTTATCTTGTCTTGTACCTACTCTGCAGATGAGAAACCAGGATTCAAAACGGCAAGTTGTCTGTGTGAGCTTGGAGCTGGTGGACAGTAGGGCCAGCGTCTCACCGGCATTTGCGCTCCAGATCTGGTATTTGTTTGATCGTAGCAGCTCATGTCGACTTAACGTGTATGTGCGTGGGCTCAGTCACCCCCAGTGCGGGCCCTGGAGGGGCTATGGTGAAACGGCACCCTGCGCTGTGTGGCCAGAACCGCAGCGGAGAAGAGCTGGTCCCCGTGGGTCCCAGCCGACCCGAGACCCTGCGGGCTTTGGAACAGCACCACAGATGGTCCGCAGCTCTGCTCCGCACTTGCTGGTGGTTTCCTCACCACCGATATTGCACATCAGTCCTGCACTCACTCAATCGTGACGGCTTAAGGGCAGAACGGTTTTAAAATAACTGGTAAGCCAAGAAGCCTGAAACACACTTGTAACATTTTTCGTTTGATTTAAATGACAGTGTAGACATGTTTACATGTTAAAGAAAAGCATCGCTCACCACTTTTAACTAATACAATTATGTTTTAAAATTTTGTTTTATTGGTGTTTTACTTAGATTATTTGATCACTTTCTTCTTGGTATGACACAAGGCGTATTGTATTGACTTATGCTGTGACCAGTAGGAATTTTGGGGGCATCTGGTGGAGAGATCAGCCTGTCAGAATCTACACTGGCCCTACAGAACTTAAGTGGGTGTGGGTCTTAACTAACAAGGAACGCCAGCTTCTCGTCCGTGGAAGCCAGATGAGGTCTGGAGAGACGGGCCAGCAGGACCCTCTGAGCAAGGAACAGTGTGTTCACAGCATGGCTTTGACCTGGCTGAGAAAAGAAAGAAACTTTTCAAACTTATGTCCAAGTCTGGGTAGCTTTCCCAGAAATATTGTTTTAATATTTGATGAGCCAACAGCCTAAGGGCTGCAGACAATCTTCAGGTGGTCCTTGCGAAACCCAGCGAGAAGGGCCCCTTGCCTCCAGCGAAGTCCTTGCTGTCTCTACTTTCCACCCTTTGCTGACGTGGCCCACAAGAACTGTGTGTGAAGAGAGACAGCTTTGTTTTCACTGTTATGATAACAAAAATACAATTCTGAAATCATTTAAATGTGCATATAAACCATACAGAGAAGCCAAACACAACAGTGACCCAGCCAAGTACAGCAATTTAGCCATGACCCCTAAGAATGCCAAAGAAAGACTCAGGCCTTAGAGATATATTCAAACAGCACTTAAAAATATGCAGACTTTAAAAAAAAAAATTCTATGCAAAAAATTCAAATGCAATTTTGTACTTTTTTATTTTGAAATAAATTTAGGCTTACAGGAAATTCACAAAAATAAATAGATTTTTCTGTTTTTTTTTAGATTTCCCACATACCCATCTTCCTCTCATGTTAATATCTTATGTGACCAAGGTACAATTATCTAAACTATTTTTTTTTAAGATTTTATTTATTTATCTGAGAGAATGGGAGACAGAGAGCATGAGAGGGGAAGGGTCAGAGGGGGAAGCAGACCCCCTGCTGAGCAGGGAGCCTGATGTGGGACTCGATCCCAGGACTCCAGAATCATGACCTGAGCCGAAGGCAGTTGCTTAACCAACTGAGCCACCCAGGCGCCCAATTATCTAAACTATTAACTGAATTACATATTTTATTTGGATTTCATGTCTTTCCACTGTTGTCTTCACTGTTCCAGGATCCAGCTGCAGGCCCCACACTGCCTCTGGTTGCCATGCCTCCTTGGTCTCTCCCTGTGTCAACAGTTCTCAGTCTCTTCATGTCTCTCATGAGAGGAAGAGGACTTGTGGAGACTGTCCCTCAATATCTTGCCCTTGAGGATGTTAACCCTGATTGCTTGCTGGTTTCTCTTATGCTCAGGTTACTGTTTCTCCCCTTGTAATCAAGTGTGTTGACTAACCCATTATATGCACATTCCTGCATTTAAATATCCATATGCATATTAGAAAACCATGAGTTCATATTGATGCCTCTGATTCTAATCCAAGACTTGGGTTTGCTCCTTACCCTGGCCTGTATTTGTAACTTCTTCTTCTGAGGATGAGAACCATAGCTCTCATATCTTCAGGTGTTTTCCTGTTTCTTCAACCGTCTTACGTACATGAAGTCTTTCTTAATGGCTCTCCCACACCACTAAACAGATAATTTACCAACTAGAACTTAGTACTTGTGCATAATTTTTAAATTTCTTTGTTACATTTACACTACCTGATCAAAATGCTGTCAGAGTGAAGTCAGCAAGTTCCTTCTCTTCCCAGCCCTCTGGCTCACATACGCCATTCACTCGTAAGACAGCGACTGTACTGGGTGGTTTTCCGCTCATTTTATGTCACTTTTGTGATCTTTGATTCTGTTTAAAGTGAAGTTTTATTTACATGGTGGCTTTCCAAAGACCTCTGGTGAATTTGATGGAAAACCGCCCTGTGGAAGTGAATGTGGCATCATGCACCTCTGGCGTTCATCTGGGCTCTTGTGTGGTGCAGAGGCATTTCTGAAAATACTCTAAGCAGAGACTGGATTCCAGACAGGCACAAGATCTAACTACAGATCATTCCGAGTCAGACACATCCCACCTTTCCCTGGTTGCACCCCAGACACACACAGGGATGCTTTTATCTATGTGATCTGTTTCTTTGGTCAAAGGCAGCTGCAAGTTCTAGCAGAGACTAGAGGGGTAAAACTCCAGGCGCCAGCGTGAGGCTCGTACAAGAGGAGAAAAGTGTGTTTTGTGAAGATGGATACATGGAGACTTTCAGATCCACAGGAATACGTGGGGCTTATCAAGGCTCGGCGTCAGTCCACAGATCTCTCTTCCGCATGTTGTGGACTTGTCTGTTGTTCTCACCATTGTCCCCACCTCGAGCAGCTGGGGCCTGACCTTCCCTGATGGTTCTCAGTGCAGTGCTGAACTCCAGCTTTTTCTGAGGGCCTCCAGGGGCCACTGAGTCTCTTGGGGGGAGGCTTGGGAGGTGGGGCTGGGAGTGTCACCACTTGAAAACACTCAAACCCTCTGTTTTTACCAAGGATCAGTGATTTTCCTTGAATAAATGTTTTTCAGCTTGTCTTATGCTTATGGTTAATTTTTGGAGTTCAGAAATGGTTGTTTTTGACAATTTTGTCAAGGTTTTTCATTGCTTTTTGGAGAGAGAATTATGCTGAGCTTCTTATTCTGACTTTTTTGCTAATCCCCAGCCAAAACAAAAATGTTGCCTAAAATAGATATTTCACTGAAGATTGACTGTGAGGTAGGGGTATGGTAATTCTTAAATTCTTAAACCCCCACATTTGCTTTTTTAAACCAATCCTTTGCCACTGGAATTTATTCAATTCGGGGAGTGGGCTGTGGGGAGGGGAGAAAATGCTGACTTATTTTTACCCTGATTGAATTATATCATATTAGGTTTGGCCTTGTGCTCTAGTTTGTAAAGATATTTGGAGAGTGAAATATCATTTTACGTATTTGTGATTTCTGCCAAATTTGCTTAATCTAAGAATATGATAATCAAGACTTTTATAGTGAAACCCAACATGCTAATGAAAATTTTGAATAGGAATGGGCCTAGGAAGGCCAATTATTATTTTCATTTTCCATAGTGTTTCTACAGTGCAGCATTGCATTTCTCAGATTAGGTTTATGTTATAAACCTTCCAAATGTACCTTAAGTGAAATTAAGTCAATAATATGTTTCATAGATTGTACATAGCATTATTTGTTTTGTAGCTTAGAGAAGATCAAACACTAAGCTGACTTTCAGATTGATCCATACAATCCGTTTCTGTGAAATCTCCGAAAACATCTGTACCACACCAGCAGCAGCTTTCTCCTGTAATGTGAGCTTTGAGACTCACGTGAATGACAGATCGTTGCCGTATTTTCATAAAAGTGGGTGTCAAGATCTCCCACGTACTATTTCTCAAACATTAATCATTTCAGAAGAGAATTCGGTTTTTTGGTTTTGATGTTAAGCCATTCTCCAAAAACCAACTCATGTATTTGAAAAATCACAATTATTTTACCTCTTCTCATTATCAAATTCTCATTAATTTATAATCAAGATCAAGAACATCTTTTAAAAAATGCTTCTGTTTCCAAAAGCCTTCCACAATCTCTGTTACTAGGAGTGATGGATTGTTCTTCTGTTGTACTATGCTATTTCGTAATGTCTAGAAAGAAAGCAGAAAAAGCCTATTTTTCACTCACTACTGCCACCTGGTTTGAGAAAATATTTATGAAGTATTGAAAATATTTCAACTTGAAATATTTTCAGTGACTTTCTATAAAATGAGAATGTAGGGACGCCTGGGTGGCTCAGTCGGTTAAGCGTCTGCCTTCGGCTCGGGTCATGATCCCAGGGTCCTGGGATCGGGTCCCGCGTCGGGCTTCCTGCTCTGTGGGGAGCCTGCTTCTCCCTCTGCCTCTGTCTCTCTCTCTGTGTCTCTCATGAATAAATAAATAAAATCTTTAAAAAAAAAAAAAAGAATGTAGTACTCTGCTCCTAACATAACTGACAATGGTCACTGTCATTTTAAATTTTCAGCCTTCTTCATGGTACATATCTCAGGGTGTGAGTGGAAGTGAAGCTTAGAAAATACAGTTTTTCTTTGGTTTTATTCATATTACCCAAAATTCAGAACATAAGCAGCAGATGATTTAGTTACTGAAGTCTTTAAATATTTATCTATATTTATAAGTGCTCATGCCTATATTTTGTATGATCTACATAATGTAGATTTTTATTAAAAGACTACCTTTTGTCTTATCTTAACTAGTACAATTTATGAAACATGTATTTGGTGTGATATTTGTATATTTTTTCTAATTCACACAAAAATACTGACACCTTAACATTTGAACATGTCAATCCAGACTCTCAGTTTGAAGGTAACTGAATAAGTGAGCATTCCCCCTTTATCCTCTGGGAAATCACTAAAGGGCAATGCATTTTTAAAAATTGATGAAAACTCCATTTTCAACAAAACACGGCGGCAGGCATAATCTGCAGACTCCATGTGAATTCTAAGGAATGTCAAACAGAACTGAGGTCAGACCACAGTGCACAGAGAGAACCTGAGGGCAGGTGTGGAAGAGCCAGCAGACCCACTTCTTGATGCTGAGGAGCAAAAGCTGGACAGAAGGCCACTAGGGAAGGCTTGCTGAACACCCAACCCAACCCTGTACCAGCTCTTTTCACATAGCAGAAAAGGTGGATGTGCACAGGGAATCAAGAAACAAATCACATATGCAGAAAGCAGTGCCCTTCTGTGCAGAAGAAAAGGTGAGTTTCTGCATCATACAAACCATGTGAGAAACAGTATAACTCCTCTCACCTCAGAGGAAACTCTGGAAAATACTGGCTCGTGAAACACCCGCTCATTCAATGATTAGGAACATACAAGAAAAGGGACAATCATAACAAAGGAGGAAGGAAGGAAGGAAGGAAGGAAGGAAGGAAGGAAGGAAGGAAGGAAGGAAGGGAGGAAGGAAGGAAGGAAGAAGGAAGTAGAGGGGAGGGAAGGAAGAAAGGAGGGAAAGAAGGAGGGGGAGGGGAAGGGAGGAAGGAGGGAGGGTGGAAGTAGCGAGGGAGGGAAGGAAGGAAACTGCAAAACTAAGTAGAATCCCAAATTGTTTCCAATAGATTGGTATTGCAACTAAACATTTCATCAATCCCACAAAAATCAATGCTATAGTAAAAGATCATGAAGCAGAAAAGCAAAATCTTAAGGAAGAGATAGTGAGATAGCAGAGAAGATGAAGCATGACTGGGTAGAAATCAGAAAAGTAAGTTCCCCTCCCACATGGTAGCAAACCCAGAAGCAGCATCAGGGTAGATGAATCACATCAGGAAACTCAATAGAAAGAAAATTTAAAGCTGAAAACAAGTGAGGAAAGGTTTAAAAGACTCTATTTCCAACAGTGAGTCAGGCTTCAAACTCTTCATGATCATGTGGATCAGAAAGGACAAACAGGAGTGCCACGGAAGCAATGCTGACCTGGCACAAAGAAGGGGTTCAGAGAGCAAACAGAGCCAGGGCTCCTGCCAGGTGGGCCACGCCTGAGCTGCCTGGACCCATATTGGACTCCAGCAGGAGCCTGAGCTGCATGCGGAATACAGGACAGCCAACGCTGTGGCCCAGAGGCTGGCAGGAGACCCCAAACAACTTGAAGCTCCAAACGGTTACGCATTGCCATAAGAATAAGTGAGAAATGAGCTCCGCACACAGAAGGAAAAGGAAGCCTGGGTCACATAGCCAGGCTTGGGGGCCAGGCTCACACCACTCATGTGGTCCAAATCACTCGATGAGGCCTTTCAGTGCAAAGTGCTTTTGGACTGTTAGAGCACCCAGGCCATCAGCAGACACAAATTTTCTCTGGAGGTCGGCAACCTGAAGCCAAGACACAAATATAGTTGCCAGGAAATCGATCTGTTTCCTATCAAAAAACACAAAACCAGCACAAAGCGTTGGGGGTAAGAAACAGCAAAGAACTGAACAAAGTAAAGGGCTCACAGAGGACTTGCAGCATTGGACTTGTCATACGCGAGATAGAGTCATATGGTTACACAAATAAAGCAGAAGCTAGAAGATACAAGCTAGGACAAGAGACAATAAAGAAAGGAAGCACATTTGAAAATTCAACTAGTAAAACTTCGATAAATAAAAGGTGGTAAGAATTGAAATTTAAAACTTGATGGTGCATTAAGCAGCAGATTGGCCACAATTGAAGATGAATAGTAAACAAAAGGATGTGTCTGAATACATTATTCGAAGGACAGTCTGATGAGACCAAGAGATGGAAAGATGAAGAAGTATAAAAAGTATGGTCACGGGTGCCTGGGTGGCTCAGTTGGTTAAGCGACTGCCTTCGGCTCAGGTCATGATCCTGGAGTCCCTGGATCAAGTCCCGCATCGGGCTCCCTGCTCGGCAGGGAGCCTGCTTCTCCCTCTGACCCTCCCCCCTCTCATGTGCTCTCTCTCATTCTCTCTCTCTCAAATAAATAAATAAAATCTTTTAAAAAAAAAGAAAGCATGGTCACAGTGAGGAGGCTGGCACTTCCTGAGAGCTCAAGGCAAAGAGAGGGAATGAGAGAACATGACAAAACTTTAAGGTACTTTGCTCAGATTTTTTATATTATTATGTTAATCACCATACATTACATCATTAGTTTTTGATGTAGAGTTCCATGATTCATTCTTTGCGTATAACACCCAGTGCTCCATGCAGTGCGTGCCCTCTTTAATACCCATCACCAGGCTAACCCATCCTCCCACCTCCCTCCCCTCTAGAACCCTCAGTTTGTTTTTCAGAGTCCATCATCTCTCATGGTTCATCTCCCCCTCCGATTTCCGCCCCTTCATTCTTCCCCTCCTGCTATCTTCTTCTTCTTCTTTTTTTAACATATAATGTATTATTTGTTTCAGAGGTACAGGTCTGTGATTCGACAGTCTTACACAATTCACAGCGCTCACCATAGCATATACCCTCCCCAATGTCTATCACCCAGCCACCCCATCCCTCCAGCACCCCTCAGTTTGTTTCCTGAGATTAAGAATTCCTCATATCAGTGAGGTCATATGATACATGTCTTTCTCTGTTTGACTTATTTTGCTCAGCATAATACCCTCCAGTTCCATCCACGTCGTTGCAAATGGCAAGATTTCATTCCTTTTGATGGCTGCATAATATTCCATTGTATATGTATACACCACCTCTTCTTTATCCAGTCATGTGTCAATGGACATTTTGGCTCTTTCCACAGTTTGGCTACTGTGGACATTGCTGCTATAAACATCGGGGTGCACGTACCCCTTCGGATCCCTACATTTGTATCTTTGGGGTAAATACCCAGTAGTGCAATTGCTGGATCGTATGGCAGCTCTATTTTCAACTTCTTGAGGAACCTCCATACTGTTTTCCAGAGTGGCTGCACCAGCTTGCATTCCCACCAACAGTGTAGGAGGGTTCCCCTTTCTCCGCATCCCCGCCAACATCTGTCATTTCCTGACTTGTTAATTTTAGCCATTCTGACTGGTGTGAGGTGATATCTCATTGAGGTTTTGATTTGGATTTCCCTGATGCTGAGCGATGCTGAGCACTTTTTCATATGTCTGTTGGCCATTTGGATGTCTTCTTTGGAAAAATGTCTGCTCATGTCTTCTGCCCATTTCTTGATTGAATCATTTGTTCTTTGGGTGTTGAGTTTGATAAGTTCTTTATAGACTTCAGATACTAGCCCTTTATCTGATATGTCATTTGCAAGCATCTTCTCCCATTCTGTCGGTTGTCTTTTGGTTTTGTTGACTGTTTCTTTTGCTATGCAAAAGCTTTTTATCTTGATGAGGACCCAACAGTTCATTTTTGCCCTTGCTTCCCTTGCCTTTGGCAGTGTTTCTAGGAAGAAGTTGCGGCGGCTGAGGTTGAAGAGGTTGCTGCCTGTGTTCTCCTCAAGGATTTTGATGGACTCCTGTCTCACATTGAGGTCTTTCAACCATTTGGAGTCTATTTTTGTGTGTGGTGTAAGGAAATGGTCCAGTTTCATTCTTCTGCATGTGGCTGTCCAATTTTCCCAGCACCATTTGTCGAAGAGTCTGTCTTTTTTCCATTGGACATTCTTTCCTGCTTTGTCGAAGATTAGTTGACCATAGAGTTGAGGGCCCATTTCTGGGCTCTCTATTCTGTTCCGTTGATCTATGTGTCTGTTTTTGTGCCAGTACCAGACTGTCTTGATGATGACAGCTTTGTAATAGAGCTGGAAGTCCGGAATTGTGATGCCGCCAGCTTTGCTTTTCTTTTTCAACATTCCTCTGGCTATGCGGGGTCTTCTCTGGTTCCATACAAATTTTAGGATTATTTGTTCCATTTCTTTGAAAAAAGTGGGTGGTATTTTGATGGGGATTGCATTGGATGTGTAGATTGCTCTAGGTAGCATTGACATCTTCACAATATTTGTTCTTCCAATCCATGAGCATGGAAGGTTTTTCCATTTCTTTGTGTCTTCCTCAATTGATTTCATGAGTATTTTATAGTTTTCTGAGTACAGATCCTTTGCCTCTTTGGTTAGATTTATTCCTAGGTATCTTCTGGTTTTGGGTGCAATTGTAAATGGGATCGACTCCTTAATTTCTCTTTCTTCTTTTTTTTCTTTTAAAGATTTTATTTATTTATTTGAGAGAGAGAGTGAGAGAGAGAAAGAGTACAAGAGGGGGGAGCGGGAGAGGGAGAAGCACACTCCCTGCTGAGCAGGTAGCCCGATGCGGGATTTGATCCCGGGACTCCAGAATCATGACCTGAGCCGAAGGCAGTCGCTTAACCAACTGAGCCACCCAGGTGCCCCTCTTTCTTCTGTCTTGTTGTTGGTGTATAGGAATGCCACTGATTTCTGTGCATTGATTTTATATCCTGCCACTTTACTGAATTCCTGTATGAGTTCTAGCAGTTTGAAGGTGGAGTCTTTTGGGTTTTCCGCATAAAGTATCGTATCATCTGCATAGAGTGAGAGTTTGACTGCTTCTTTGCCGATTTGGATGCCTTTTATTTCTTTTTGTTGTCTGATTGCTGTGGCTAGGACTTCTAATACTATGTTGAATAGCAGTTGTGATAGTGGACATCCCTGCCATGTTCCTGACCTTAGGGGGAAAGCTCTCAGTTTTTCTCCATTGAGAATGATATTTGCCGTAGGTTTTTCATAGATGCCTTTTATGATATTGAGGTATGTACCCTCTATCCCTATACTCTGAAGAGTTTTGATCAAGAAAGGATGCTGTACGGGGTGCCTGGGTGGCTCAGTTGTTAAGCATCTGCCTTCAGCTCAGGTCATGATCCCAGGGCCCTGGGATCAATCCCCACATCAGGCTCCCTGCTCAGCGGGAAGCCTGTTTCTCCCTCCCCCACTCCCTCTGCTTGTGTTCCTTCTCTCGCTGTGTCTCTCTCTGTCAAATAAATATATAAAATATTAAAAAAAAAAAGAAAGGATGCTGTACTTTGTCAAATGCTTTTTCTACATCTATTGACAGGATCATATGATTCTTGTTCTTTCTTTTATTAATGTATTATATCACACTGATTGATTTGCGGATGTTGAGCCAAACTTACAGCCCAGAGATAAATCCCACTTGGTCGTGGTGAATAATCCTTTTAATGTACTGTTGGTTCCTATTGGCTAGTATTTTGGTGAGAATTCTTGCATCCATGTTCATCAAGGATATTGGTCTGTAATTCTCCTTTTTGATGGGGTCTTTGTTTGGTTTTGGGATCAAGGTAATGGTGGCTTCATAAAACGAGTTTGGAAGTTTTCCTTCCATTTCTATTTTTTGGAACATCTTCAGAAGAATAGGTATTAATTCCTCTTGAAATGTTTGGTAGAATTTCCCTGGGAAGCCATCTGGCCCTGGGCTTTTGTTTGTTGGGAGATTTTTGATGACTGGTTCAATTTCCTTAGTGGTTATAGGTCTGTTCAGGTTTTCTATTTCTTCCTGGTTCAGTTTTGGTAGTTGATACATCTCTAGGAATGCATCCATTTCTTCCAGGTTATCTAATTTGCTGGCATATAGTTGCTCATGCTCAGATTTTTTTTTCAGAATTGTTGAAAAGGTAGTCCTTGGGTCCAGTGAGCCCAGTGGGTTCTTAATGTAATATAAGGAAAAGAATCAGCAATGAAGATAAACAAACAAAAAACCACAAGAATTTTGCTCCATCCATTCTTACTATATACAAAAATGATTACAAATGGATCATAGACCTAAATGTAAAATCCCAAACTATAATGCTACAAGGAAACATTGGTTAAACTCTTTGAGGCTGAGGGTTTGGCAAAGACTTCTCAGATTTACAAAGGAAAAAATGATGAAGAGGACTCCATAAAATTAAAATACTGCTCTCTAAAATACATTGTGAAGAGAATGAAAACGTAAGCCACAGACCGAGAGAAAATACTTGTAAATCAGATATCTGATTTTTTCCAAAATATATAAAGAAATTGCAGGACTCAATAATAAAAAACAAACCAAAATTAAAATCAGGAAAAAATTGAATTGGAGAATTTACTAAGTATGATATATGAAGGATAGATGAGCACATGCAAGCTGTACAACATGATTGGTCACTAGGGAAATAAAAATGGAATGGAAGCAATGACCCAGAACTGCAAACTTATCAAAGTGACTGAAACTGTGACTGCGATGCCTGGTCAGCTCTGCTGGGAGCGGAGCCCGCACAGCCACCTCCACTCCTGGGTACTAACTCAAAGAAGTAAAGGACATGCCCACACAAAGCACTTGTACAAAAATGTCTATAGCACTTTTGTTTTGTTCTATTATTGCAAAAACCCAGGAAAGAATATTTATGACAAAAGGGTAAAGACTATGGTGCACCCACACAGCGGAGTACCACTCAGCACCCACAGTGAAGTAGAGTGAACTGTCGGTGGCTACATCTGAAGAGAAATCACGCTGACCACAGTGAGACAGAGCCAGAAGAGTTCATACTAATGATTCTCTATTACAAAACACGCAAAAGTACTCCATCATGATTGAAAGCAGATGGAGCAGCTGCCTGGGGAGGAGGGGTCAGAAAGCGCAGAAGGAGAGATGACAAAATCCACGGGAAAACGTGGAGGGATCTCACACCCTCCACAGGGTGCACCTCTCTGACCTCACCTCTGCTTCACTCCCTCACTCACCTGCTCCACACACCAGCTGGGGGGTTTCTCAGACAGTCCACCTGCTTGAAGTGCCCTTCCCCTAACACAGTCTGGGCTCTCTGAAGACCCTCCTTTGATTCTCCACAGCCCTTGCCAGAAGTTGATACACTGTAGTTGCACTTTTATATTTGTTAATCGTGTGTATGTTTTATATTTGTTTATTTTAGATATATTTTTATTTATTTACATTATAAACATTTTACATTTTAAACATATTTTTAACATTTTAATGTTTATTTTATTTACTGTGTGTCTTTCCTGAGAAGAATGAAGCTCCATGAAGAAAATTCTTTATCCACTTTGTTTCCCCGGGGACACATGGTAGGTACTAACTGAATATGTGCTGAGTGATGGAAAAATGAGTAAGTGAATAAAGACAAATATGGTATGTCAGTAAACTCTAAGACATGGAGCAATGGAGCATATTCCAGGGTTTCTGATGCCATCAGTGACCTGCCTGCCCTCTCTGGACTTTCTATCCCCACTTTTTTGTCATTTGAGAAAAAGAAATTCTGATACATTTAATCCAATATTTCCACGTCTCCTGTTATTTGCTGTTACTTGCAATAGCGAAATTTTTTACGCACAAATTTTCATCATTTCAGAAGGTGTTTCTCTGCAAAAGTGTCTGGGTGGTGTGCAATTACATGAGTGTCACAGGGCAGGTCATGCAGGGTCAGAAACAGCACCGAGGCAAAGAAAATCTGCCAAAGAAGGGCAGAGCCTGGAGAAAATACTAGAAGAGGAGGCAGGCGATGGGTTCTGAAGACAAATAGTGCCTTCCCCTCACAAACCGATGTAGGAGGTGGCCCTCTCCCCCGGCCCTCTCCCCCGTGACCAAACAGCAGTCTGTCTGCTATGGTTTCACCTTACACGCCGCTCTCCTGCTCTCACCGCATCTCGATGTCGCCTTGCGGGGATGAACTACAGCGCTCACGGCTCCAGCTTGGCTTGTCTCTTCTCACTTCACTCACGCGTTTCCTTCTTCCGGATCTGCGTCTCTGCCGGTGTAACCAACCCCCCAAGGGCAAACCCTGGAGCAGTTGCCCAGACGCCGGGCCCTTGTTCCTGAGACCCGGTTGTTTCCTTTCAAACCAAGGAGCGCCCCCACCCCCGCACCGCCTGCAGACTAGGCCTTGTGCTGGGGACAGCGCCTGCAGGCACGGTGACCCCAACGCAGAGCAGTCCCGCTGCGTGTGCACCCTGGGCCTGCAAGGCAGCTCTGCGGGGATAGGGCCCAGCCCCAGAGCTGCTGGGATACAGGTGCGCACTCCGCGCAAGAGGGGATGCCGGGGCAGGGGCCAGACAGAACTGATGACTTCTGCTCGGTTCTGGAGGAGGAAACACCAGGCCCTGCTCCGTCGTGCTGCTCCACGCTGTGGCGGTCAGGCCTTGCGAGGTGAGGGAGTCGGAGACTGGGGATGGGGCCTCAAGCCTGTCTGCTCTGAGGAGTTGGGACCTCGAAGCCTGCGGGGTTTCCAGAGGAAATCCACCTGAGCTGTCAGGGCGCCAGAGGGGCCCCGGCCTGCGGTCCGACAGACCAGTACGGGAATCGGTGCGCAAACTTGCCAGCCCAACCTCGCAGATCCGGCCCTCTGTGTCCCCAAATGAGAACAGTATGCCTCCCCCGCAGCTCGCAGCTCCCAGTGCTGGGACTGCGCCAAGGGTGGGGCAGGTGGAGGCACAGTGATCCCATCCTGGTCCCCCATCCCTGTCCTGGTCCCCGTCCCCATCCCTGTCCCCATCCCCGTCCCCATCCCCCTCCCCATCCCCGTCCCCAACCCTGCCCCCATCACCATCCCCATCCCCGTCCCTGTCCCCATCCCCGTCCCCGTCTCCATCTCCATCCCCATCCCGTCCCCATCCCCATCCCTGTCCCAGTCCCCATCCCTGTCCTGGTCCCCGTCCCTGTGCCCATCCCCATCCCCATCCCTGTCCTGGTCCCCATCCCTGTCCCCATCCTGTCCCCATCCCCATCCCCGTCCCCATCCCTGCCGTCCCCTTGCATGGGGACAGGAGGCCTGGATAGTCAAACAGATTTCTGTCTTTTAGAGAATTCCTGTTGTTAATAAATATTGATGACCAGTTGATTTATACCACACAGACGACCCAGATCTAACCAGTGAACAGTCTCATTCTTTTTTTTTCATACTTTTTTTTCAAATAAAATGGAATCGTATTGACATACCGTTTTGTATTCAGATTTTTTAAATTCAGTATCATATAATATTTTTCCCAATTATTGATTATTCTTCCTCATTTTCACAGGTGAATGTGACTGTGTGGCCAGTCACGTCTGAGGACCACCCATGCCTGGTCTCGCTGGTCCTCGCCTGGGCGCACAGAGCACTTTGAGCTCCCCAGCTCTGGAACAGGACACCTGGAAGGGACGGCGCTCATGCTCCCGGGCCTGATTCTTGCAGTGTTCTCAGGCACCCTGCACCTCGCCTGCAGCCAGGGACCCTGCTTCCAACCCCACCCTCAAACCTGCCTGTTCTCCATCCTGTTAAGGGCTTTGGAGCCTGTGTTTTCTACTTTTCTCCCCCTCCTCTCTCTACTGCACCATCTGCACTAGTTTGGAAACATGCCTTCTCCTTCCATCTGTCCCTCTTTGTCTGGGCTTCCTGTCCTGTAAGCTCCCCTGAAGGGTGGTGTGACATCTATTGTCATGTCTGTGACCACAGCGTATACAGCAATTATCCTTAAAACCTTATCCCTAGCCCCAAATTCTTCCCACTTCTTTACAGGCCCCTATCCTGACATCCCAGATTTAAAGAGACCAATGGGGCCCTGGCTCTGTCCCTGTCCCTCACCAGGCCTGCCCATCTGAAGCGTCCCAGCAGCTGCCAAGGCCAAACCCAGGGGGACATCCTGCCTCCTGCCTCCCTCCTGCCCACAGCCTGAGTTCTGCTGAAACCGGTTCTCTCCTTCTCTCCTCCCAGCCACACGTCATCACACCTTGCTTAAAACCCTGCTGGGCTTCCCACTGTCATGAGAAGGCAGGAGGGTGGGACCAACCCTGGGGCCAGCAGCCTTTCTGTAACACTCTCCCCTGCACTCTGTGAGCCGTTCCGTGGTGACACAGGGAGTCTGCTTCCCGACCTCGCCCTTCTCAGTGAACTCGGTGCCCACTGGTGCTTCTGCTCGGGAGGCCCTTCCTGCAGACCTCCCCAGTACCGCCCTCTCTTCCTTCTCCACTTCTCACTGGAGTATCCTCACCTCAGAGAGACCTCTGGACCCCCTGAGCGCACTCTTACCCCACCCAGGAACTCAGTTTTATTTTCTTTATAGCACTTCTTACTATCTAGAATTATTGTGGCTGTTGTTGTTTTATCTCTTAGGAAGTGTGCTTCCCTCCCTTAGGGTAGCTCCATTCACCCCAGTATCCCCAGCACACCAGATAATACCAAGAAAAGAGGTGCTCAGAGAAGTTTTTCCACTAACAAAGTGAGTCCTTCTTGATTTTTTTTCCCATTTGACTTGTTGATGAGGGAAACTGCCAAAGAGCAAAGAAAAACCGCCCACCCTGTTAACTCTGAGAGTCTTCCCCCACTTGCAGCTGTACTCAAGTTTTCTGGCCGGCTGAGGCTGCATAGAACAGGTGGGAAGAGGAGCTCCTTCCAATGGAGGTGGCCCTGGCCGGTGTGAGCCTGTTTGGGCTGGAAGCCTCATTCTCACAGGGATATACCATCAAGTAGAGGGAGGAACCTGTAGGCAAGAACCGTGGGAAGGACTCAGGCTTGCACACTTGTATTCCAAGGAGGTCTTGTGATCAGACCCAGAGGAAACAGCCCTGTGTGCATCTGTATGAGCTGGGCCATCTTCTGTACACATATGGTAACACACTTTGGAGCAGAATAAAATTGTTTCTTCCCTTTTCAGTATGTCTTATCCAAACTGTCAGTGCAAGTGAGTAGTTGAAAAAGTTGGTTAGCCAGTGCATCTGGGATTCTTCTGGTGGCAAAGAAATAGACTAGTAACTGCTAATATTCTTGGAGCTAATCTTCATGAGCTTTTTACTTACCGAATACACATAAGTGCCAGACACTTGGCCTCTTTGCTCATGCACTCTTCATAATCCTACAAAGCAGGTATTTTCAGGAGACGCAGGTGAATTTCTAAACTGTTGTAGTGAGTCATTTGCCAGGCATGATGTGTGGTGGGCCAACACCCCAAAGTCCACTGTCTGCCCACAGACCATGTCAAAGGAAGTGAGGGATCTGGCCTGAGGCCAATATTCACAGTTCAAAGTTTTGGAAAAGGCAGCCATCTAATAAATTCTAAGACAGATTTCAAACTTGCCTCAGTTTTAGGTGGAGTGATCTGACTTTTGGGTGGAAAATATGTCACTGTCCTAAGTTCCTGGATCAGCTGTTCTCACAGCAGGGAGCAGGAGGGGCCACAGCTGGTTGTCCATTTGATCTGGACTGCAGCCTCTGTTACCTAACTGACTTATTGCAGTTAGTTACTTTGTTGGAGATGTTTTCAGGAAATCCTGTGGCCTCATTTTAACTTTCCTAGCAGCAGTAAGGTAAACTACATTTAAACAAAATTAAGACAGTCCTGCAAAAAGAATTGGCCTGGTGATACTGGAAATATTTGGGAAATAGTTGCTAACATTCATTACAATCTTTGTAAATGTTTGCAGCTCTGATGGACAGTGTGAAATTCGGTTTCAAAAGCCCTAACCAACTGAGTGGGAACTTAGATTATTTTGGTAATCAAATAAGTAGGAAGTTGAGAATACTGAAATTTAAGAGAGAGTAATGGGAAATGCGTGTTTTATACCACAGCTGGCAAAGGAAAATTCAAAGTGTTTAGTGCCTCTAGGTTGTAGGGTTTTTTTTTTAAGTGTTTTTAATTCTAATTGAAACCTTCAGTAAAGTTTCCAAATTGTGGGTAATACTGAAGAAATGCTCGTGAGCATTTTGGATGAGAAAATGTTTATCTTTTTACAAAAGTTGACTTTTAGTGAAGTCTAAAATGTAAAACATGTTCATGGTTGGAGGATTTGGTTTAATTCTTTTCAATATAGACTACAGATCAGAAGAGTGTTTTAGATTCTAGGTCTTTGTAAAAGCATGGAAACCTTGGCACACTCTAATTTTCCTCTGTCTTCTCCCTGTTTGCTCAGTTGAGAAATAGAAGCTCCTTCAATAACAGACCACTGTGCTGGGCACTGTAAACAGACGGAGGGACAGCACCTGGTCTCTCCACCAAAGCACTTTGCAGTGAGCGGTGTGGGTGATGTAATTAAAGTAGGTAGATGACAAATTAAAATATCCACAGTAATGATTAAGTGCCAAGATGTAAACTTAACATGAAATATGCAAGTTACACATGAGGGTGCTTTAAAAGATTCCTAAAAACAACAAAATTAGACTTGAACAAATGGAGAGATGTCCTTTGTCCTTGCTTTGGACAACTGAGAATCATAAGGATACCAATTTTCCTTATGTCAATATATGAATTTAACACAATTCCACTAAAAATATATTAAGTCTTTTTTCTGGAGACAGTCAAGTTGATTGTAAAGTTCACATGTGGAAATAAACAGAAAGAACAGCCAGGGAAACCTGCAAAGAAAGCAGTGAGAAGAGTTGTTACCACACTCGCGTCTCAAATGTGCCATCGCGTCTTGCCATCCAGTTAGTGTGCTGTGAGAAATGAGCACACAGATGGGTCTTTCCTGCACTTTAGACTGAGCGTATGTTTCTGAACTTCAGTACAGTGATTCTCTTTTTGCTGTGTCTAAGTCACTGTTCAATCTAGTCTTTGTCTTCTTGGGTTATTTTCTTTTCAGTTCGAAGTTTTCCATTTAGTTTTCTCCTATTATGTCAACTTTCTGCTGAAATTCTGCACCTTATCCTTTTTTGTGTGTGTGGTTTCAAGTTTTTATTTAAATTCCATTAGTCAACATATGGTGTGGTATTAGCTTCAGGGACAAAATCTAGTGACTTGTCACTTACATACCCCTGGTGCTCATCACAAGTGTCCTCTTTCATCCCCATCACCCATTTCCCCTGCCCCCCACTACTCCCTCCAGCAACCCTCAGTTTGTTTTCTGTAGTAGAGTCTGTTTTATGGTTTTCCTCTCTCTTCCCCACCCCGTGTTCATCTGTGTTGTTTCCTAAATTCCACATATGAATGAGATCATATGGTATTTGTCTTTCTCTGACTGACTTATTTTGCTTAGAATAATACCCTCTAGTTCCATCCACATCATTGCAAATGGCAAGATTTCATTCTTTTTTATGACCAGTATTCCACTGTATGTATATACCGTAATTTCTTTACTTTTACATCCTTGAATGTATACATCATAGTTTGTTTATGATAATTCATTGGCAAATGAATACTGTATCATCTTTATAAGTTTAAAAGTTTAAATTTTGTACGCTTACAAGTATGTAAGACAATAGCACATAGTGCCTGGGGGCACATACATACACAACAAAAACATAAAGCAATGTATAGAACTAGTAATCCACAAGCTCAGGATGATGCTGACCTTTGAGGAAGAAGAGGAGGGGAGATTAGGAAGGGTGGAGGAGGACACTTGGTTTTATTTCTTGCTGGGTGACAATAATGTGGGTCTTTATTCTTTTTTTCCATATCTTCAGAATTGCATCATAAAAAAAAGTTAATGTGTGTATAATGTAAGGCTATCAAGAGAGCATAGAGGGATGAAAACCTGGAGAGGGAGGGCACTACTCTTAAGAGGATTGTTTTGGCTGCTGTGTTAAAGCAAGGAATCCCTACTGAAGACTGTTACAAAAGTCTAGGGTTGAGCTGACAGTGGCCTAATTTACAGTGGGGATACAGGTGAGTTTGGTAGAGTGCAAGATAAAAAGAAGAGTCAAGAATGGATCCTAAGTAACACTGGCCAAAGGAAATGGATGAATGGAATTCCCATTGACTAAGAAGGAATGTTGAGGGAGGATCAGGCCTAGTAAAGGGGAAAGCAAGAGTTCAGTTTTGGGGCGCGGAGAAAGATGGCGGGGGAGTAGGATACCTGGATTTCGTCTGGTCTCAGGAATTCAGCTGGATAGGGATCAAACCATTCTGAACACCTACAAACTCAACAGGAGATCGAAGAAAAGAATAGCAACAACTCTCTGAACAGAAAAGCGACCACTTTCTGGAAGGTAGGATGTGCGGAGAAGTGAACCCGAGGCGATATTCGGGAGGATAGACGGCGGGGGAGGGGCCTCCATCTGCCGCTTCTGGCAAGTGATAGACCGGGGAGCACAAAATCGGAACTTTTAAAAGTCTGCTCCGCTGAGGGACGTCACTCTGGTGGCTAAGCAGGGGCTAGAACCCCCGCTGGGACAGTGTGGTCTCAGGACCCTCAGGGTCACAGAAAGACCAGGGGTGCCCCAGTGCGGCAGAGCTCCCAGGTATCGGAGCAGGGAAGCCGGCTGCAGAGGTGGAGCCCCGGCACAGGTTCTCAGCTCCGGGTTGCCATAAACTGTGATCCATGGCACAGTCAGGCCACTGCTCCTCCAGCAGGGACCCAACAAGCAGCAGATCCGGGGAGACTCCCCTTCCTCCCCTGGGAGGAGTGGAGTGGGAGTGCACCGCAGGGATCTGCTGGGTTTGGAGACTCCACCCGGGGTCAGGTGCCAGAGATAGAAACGCATGGTCACAGGCCGGGTGAGCATGGAGTGCGGCCGGAGACTGGGGGAGACGGGAGTGACTGACAGCTTTTCTCTGGGGGCTCATTGAGGAGTGGGGCCCGAGTTCTCGGCTCCTCTGGGG
>NW_023270283.1:0-28757 GCF_011800145.1 Mirounga leonina
TCTCCTACATCTTCATCCTGTTTACTGTTTGGAAACATTCCTCAGGTGGTTCATCCAAGGCCCTCTCCACTTTGTCAGCTCACATCACTGTGGTATTTTTTTTCTTTGGTCCAACCATGTTTATCTATACATGGCCACATCCCAATTCGCACATGGACAAATTTCTTGCTCTCTCTGATGCTGTTCTCACTCCTTTTTTAAATCCTGTCATCTACACATTCAGGAATAAAGAGATGAAGGCAGCAATGAAAAGAGCTTTCAGACCATTAGTGATTTTTAGAAAGATTTCATAAAAAATGCTGTAAAGGGACGCCTGGGTGGCTCAGTCGTTAAGCGTCTGCCTTCGGCTCAGGTCATGATCCCAGGGTCCTGGGATCGAGCCCCACATCGGGCTCCCTCCTCGGCGGGAAGCCTGCTCTCCCTCTTCCACTCCCCCTGCTTGTGTTCCCTCTCTCGCTGTGTCTCTCTCTATCAAATAAATAAATAAAATCTTTAAAAAAAAATGCTGTAAAGATTTTTATCGTGATCATCATGTAGCTTTTTTCTGGAATTTTAGAATTGGCTTCTTTAATGCATCTGCAGTTGATTTGAGTGTTACTGCACCCTTTAAGAATCTCCTCTTTCCTTAGAATAATGAAGACTTAGACAAATAAAACCTTAATTGAAAACTTACGTTGATTCATATGAAGTTGCACATATATGTGCTACTTATAATAATTTCTTTGCTTCACTTTTTTTGTTAAAGTTTTCAGTCTATCATTGTTTGTTCAGTTTATCTACATACTTTCTTATAATCTTTCTCTTGATGTATCCCAGGTGCTAATTATTCACTTATGATTGCTAATCTCCACTTTTACCGATAATGTCTCTTTTCCTTATTCCTTTGGTGAGTTGGGAAATATTCATATCTAATCAGGCTCTTTTTTTTTTTTTTGAAGATTTTATTTATTCATTTGAGAGAGACAGAGACACAGAGCACAAGCAGGGAGAATGGCAGAAGGAGAAGCAGACTCCCTGCTGAGCTGGAAGCCTGATTTGGGGCTGGATCCCAGCACCTGGAGATCATGACCTGAGCCAAAGGCAGATGTTTAACCATCTGAGCCATTCAGGCGTCCCATCTAATCCAGGTTCTTCAGGTCTAGTACAAGTCAATTTTTTCTTTATGTTTTGGAGGACATAGTTATCTTGTTCAGCAGGAAAATTTTGTGTTCAGATTGTTCTTCAAATAATTAAAAGCAATCTGATTTCAGACTAGAGGAGTACTGATTTCTCCTGCTTCGTTGTGTTCTCCCTTCACCCCCCCCTTTTCTTGCTAATCTTTCTCTTAGATAATTGCCTCATGATTACTCAATATTTTTTCTGTTGGTGATGTAACTCTTTCTGAAACAATTTTGAAAAGCATAAACCAATGGCACCTTCTGATTTCCTTTTGATCACATACATATGCACATTCATGAACCAGTAATTTATTCTTTGTTTTATTCATTTGTTTTCTAAAATTATTTTTTTTGGCATACTGCATGTATGGAGTTGTGCTTACTCTATATTGGGAATTGTTTCTAGGAATTCATGGAAGCACCCTAAAGTGTATGGCCTAGGAGATTATATATTTAATTATTTAATTAAATTTATTTTATTTTAATTAAAAAATTAAAAAAATTTTATTTGAGTGTAGTTGACACAAAATGTTACATTAGTTTCAGGTATATAACAGCAGTTCAGCTTCTGTATATGTTATGCTATGCACACCATAAATGTAGCTACCACCACTATAAAGTGTTACTACGATACCAGTGAGTGTATTACCAGTGCTGTGTCTTTTATTTCCATGACTTATTTACTGTATAACTAGACTTCTGTATCTTCCACTCACATTCACTCATTTTGCCCACCCTCCATTCCCCTCCCCTCTGGCAACCATCAATTTGTTCTTTGTATTTGCAGATCTGATTATGCTTTTTGTTTATTCACTTGTTTTATTCAATTTTTTAAAAGTTTTTATTTAAATTCCAGTTAGTTAACATACACTGTAATATTAGTTTCAGGTGTACAATATAGTGATTTAGCACTTCTATACAACACCCACTGCTCATCACAAGTGCACTGTTTAATCCCCTCACCTGTTTCATCCTCCTCCCCCCGCCCCCATTCTGGTAGCCATCAGTTTGTTCTATATAGTTACGAGTGAAATCATATGGTATTTGTTTCTCCGACTGACTTATTTCACTTAGTATAATACTCTCTAGCTCCATCCATGTTGTTGCAAATGGCAAGATTTCATTCTTCTTTTATGGCTGAGTAACATATTCCATTATATATATACCACTTCTTCGTTATTCATTCATTAGTCCATGGTCACTTGGGCTGCTTCCATAGTTTGGCTATTGTAGATAATGCTGCTATAAACATTGGGGTACATGTATCCCTTTGAATTAGTGTTTTTGTGTTCTTTGGATAAATACCTAGAAGTGGAATTGCTGGATTGTAGGAAAGTTCTATTTTTAACTTTTTGAGGAAACTCCATACTGTTTTCCAGAGTAACTGTACCAGTTTGCAGTCCCACCAACAGTGCAAAAGGGTTCCCCTTTCTCTGCATCCTCACCAAGTTGTTACTTGTGTTGTTGATTTTAGCCATACAGTGGTATCTCATTGTAGTTTTTATTTGCATTTCCTTGATGATCAGTGATGTTGAGCATCTTTTCATGTGTCTCTTGGCTATCTGTATGTCTTCTTTGGAAAAATGTCTATTCATGTCTCCTGCCCATTTTTTAACTGGATTATTTGTTTTTTGGGTGTTTAGTTTGATAAGTTCTTTATAGATTTTTGATACTAACCCTTTATCAGATATGTCATTTGCAAATATCTTCTCCCATTCTGTAGGTTGCTTTTTAGTTTTCTTGATTGTTTTCTTCATTGTACAGAAGCTTTTTATCCTGATGAAGTCCCAATAGTTCATTTTTGCTTTTGTTTCCCTTGCCTCTGGTGACATGTCTAGTAAGAAGTTGCTCTGGCTGAGGTCAAAGAGGTTGCTGCCTGTGTTCTCCTCTAGGATTTTGATTGGTTCCAGTCTCACATTTAGGTCTTTCATCCATTTTGAATTTATTTTGTGTATGGTGTAAGAATGTGGTCCAGTTTCATTCATTAGCATATAGCTGTCAAATTTTTCCCAGAAGTCCTTCCCATTTGTTGAAGAGACTTTCCCATAGGATATTCTTTCCTGCTTTGCTGAAGATTAATTGACCATAAAGTTGTAGGTTCATTTCTGGGTTTTCTATTCTTTTCTTTTGATCCATGTATCTATTTTTGTGCCAGTACCATACTGTTTTGATGACTACAGCTTTATAATATAGCTTTAAGTCCAGAATTGTGATGCCTTCAGTTTTGCTTTTCTTTTTCAAGATTGCTTTGGCTAATCAGAGTCTTTGTGTGTGGTTTCATACAAATTTTAGGATTGTTCTAGCTCTGTGAAAAATGCTGGTGGTATTTTGATTGGGATTACATTAAATGTGTAGATTGATTTGGGTAGTATAGACATTTTGACAATATTTGTTCTTCCAATTCATGAGCATGGGATGTCTTTCCATTTCTTTGTGTTGTCTTAAATTTCTTTATCAGTGTTTTTATAGTTTTCAGAGTATAGGTCTTTCACCTCTTTGGTTAGGTTTATTCCTAGGTATCTTATGGTTTTTGTGCAATGGTAAATAGGATTGAGTCCTCAATTTCTCTTTCTGCTGCTTCATTATTGGTCTATGGAAATACAACAGATTTCTGTATGTTGATTTTGTGTCTTGTGACATTAGTGAATTTATATGTCAGTTCTAGCAGTTTTTTGGTAGAATCTTTCAGGTTTTCTATATATCGTATCCTGCCTTTTACAAATAGCAAATGGATGCTTTTATTTAATTTTATTGTCTTATTGCTGTGGCTAGGACTTCCACTACTATGTTAAATAACAGTGGTGAGAATAGACATCCCTGTTTGTTTCTGAGTGTAGAGGAAAAACTCTGTTTTTCCCAATTTAGAATGATACTAGCTGTGGGTTTTTCATATGGCTTTTATTATGTTGAGGTATGTTCCCTCTAATACTACTTGTGGAAGTTTTTTTTTTTTATCATGAATGGATATTTTACTTTGTCAAATGATTTTTTCACATCTGTTGAAATGACCATATGGTTCTTATCCTTTCTTTTATTAATGTAGTGTATCACATTGATTGATTTAAGAATATTGAACCACACCTGCAACCTAGGAATAAATCCCACTGGATTGTGGTGAATGATTTTTTAATGTATTATTGGATTCAGTTTGTTAGTCTCTTATTGAGAATTTCTGCATCAGTGTTCATCAGGGATATTGTAGTTCTCTTTTTAAGTCGTGTCTTTATCTAGTTTGGTGTCAGGGTAATGCTGGCCTCATAGAATGAATCTGGATGTTTTCCTTCCTTTTCTATTTTTTGGAATAGTTTGAGAAGACTAGGTATTAACTCTTCTTTAGATGTTTGTTAGCATTTGCCTGTGAAGGCATTTGATCCTGGACTTTTATTTGTTGGGGTTTTTTGTGATTACTGATTCAGTTTCTTTGCTGGTTATTGATCTCTTCAAGTTTTCTATTTCTTCCTGTTTCAGTTTTGGTAGGTTATATGTTTCTAGGAATTTACCCATTTCTTCCAGTTTGTCCAATTTGCTGGTGTACATTTTTTCATAATATTCTCTTACATTGTTTGTATTTCTGTGGTGTTGGTTGTTATTTTCCCTCTCTTATTTTTGATTTTATTTATTTGGGTCCTTTATCTTTTGTTTTTGATAAATCTGGTTAGAGATTTATCAGTTTTATTAATTTTTTCAAAGAACTAGTCCTGATTTCATTGATTTGTTCTATTTTTTTTTTTTTTGTTTCTGTATCATTTATTTCTGCTCTAATCTTTATTATTTCCTTCCTTCTGCTGGCTTTTAGGCTTCATTTGTTGTTCTTTTTCTAACTCCTTTAGGTGTAACGTTTGGTTGTTTATTTGAGATTTTTCTTGCTTCTTGAGGTAGGCCTATAATTGCTATTTACTTCCCTCAAGACTGCTCTTGCTGCATCCCAAAGGCTTTGGAACATTATGTTTTCATTTTCACTTGTTTCCATGTATTTTTTTTTAAATTTCTTCTCTTATTTCCTGGTTGACCCATTCATTGTTTAGTGTCATGTTGTTCAGGTACTTGTCGTTTTTCCAGGTTTTTTGTTGTGGTTGACTTCAAGTTTTATAGTGTCATCAGAAAAGGTGTATAGTATGATTTAAATGTTTTTGTATTTGTCAAAGCCTGTTTTATGACTTAATATCTGATGTATTTTCGAGAATGTTCCATGTACACTTGAAAAGAATGTGTATTCTGCATTAGGATGGAATGTTCTGAATATCTCTTAAGTCCATCTGGGCCAGGGTGTCATCCAAAGCCATTGTTTCCTTGTTGATTTTCTGTTTAGATGATCTGTCCATTGATGCAAGTGGGGTGTTAAAGTCACCTCCTATTATTGTATTATTATTAATTAGTTCCTTTAGGTTTGTTATTAATTGTTTTATATATTTGGGTGCTCCCATGTTGGGTGTGTGAATATTTGTAATTGTTGTATCTTCTTTTTGGATTGTTCCCTTTTTGATTATATAATGCCCTACTTTGTCTCTTGTTACAGTCTTTGTTTTATGTTTTTATTTAAATTCAATTAATTAACATATAGTGTATTATTAGTTTCAGAAGTAGAGTTTAGTGATTCATCAGTTGCATATAACACCCAGTGCTCATTACATCACATGCCCTCCTTAATGCCCACCACCCAATTACCCCATCACCCCACCCACCTCCCTTCCAGCAACCCTCAGTTTGTTTTCTTTAGTTAAGAGTCTCTTATGGTTTGTCGCCCTCCCTGATTCCATCTTATTTTATTTTTGCTCCCTTCCCATATGCTACTCTATTTTGTTTCTTAAATTCCACATATGAGTGAAATTGTATGATAATTGTCTTTCTCTGATTGACTTATTTCACTTAGCATAATACCCTCCAGTTCCATCCATGTCCTTGTGAATGGCAAGATTTAATTTTTTTGATGACTGAGTAGTATTCCATTGTATATATATATACCACATCTTCTTTATTCATTCATCTGTTGATGAACATCTGGGCTCTTTCCATAGTTTGGCTCTTGTGGGCATTGCTGCTATAAACATTGGGGTGCAGGTGCCCCTTTGGATCACTATGTTTGTATCCTTTGAGTAGATACCTAGTAGTGCAGTTGCTGGGTTATAGGGTAGCTCTATTTTTAACTCCCTGAGGAACCTCCATACTATTTTCCAAAGTGGCTGTACAGCTTGCATTCCCACCAGCAGTGTACAAGGGTTCCCCTTTCTCTGCATCCTCACCAACATCTGTTATTTCCTGACTTGTTAATATTAGCCATTCTGACTGGTGTGAGATGCTATCTCATTGTGTTTTGATTTGTATTTCCCTGATGCCAAGTGATGATTTTTTTATGTGTCTGTTAGCCATTTGTATGTCTTCTTTGCAGAAATGTCTGTTCATGTCTTCTGCTCATTTCTTGACTGGATTTTTTGTTTTTTGGGGTGTTGAGTTTGATTAGTTCTTTCTTTATAGATCTTGGATACTAGCCCTTTATCTGATAAGACATTTGCAAATATCTTCTCCCATTCTATAGGTTGTCTTTTGGTTTTGTCAACTGTTTCCTTTGCTGTGCAAAAGCTTTTTATCCTGATGAAGCCCCAATAGTTCATTTTTGCTTTTGTTTCTCTTGCCTTCAGAGACGTGTCTAGCAAGAAGTTGCTGCGGCTGAGGTCACAGAGGTTGCTGCCTGTGTTCTCCCCTAGAATTTTGATGGATTCCTGTCTCACATTTAGGTCTTCATCCATTTTGAGTACATTTTTGTGTATGGTGTAAGGAAATGGTCCAGTTTCATTCTCCTGCATGTGGCTGTCCAATTTTCCCAGCACCATTTATTGAAGAGACTGTCTTTTTTCTACTGGATATTCTTTCCTGCTTTGTCGAAGATTAGTTGACCATAGAGTTGAGGGTCCATTTCTGGGTTCCCTATTTTGTTCCACTGATCTATGTGTCTGCTTTTGTGCCAGTACCATACTGTCTTGATGATTACAGCTTTGTAATAGAGCTTTAAGTTTGGGATTGTGATACCACCAGCTTTTCAATATTCCTTTGGCTATTTGAGGTCTTTTCTGGTTCCATACAAATTTTAGGATTATTTGTTCCAGCTCTTTTGATGTCCATTAGCATGATAAAGGGTTTTCCATCCCCTCACGTTAAATGTGGAGGTGTCTTTGGGTCTAAAATAGTTTCTTGCAGACAGCATATCAATGGGTCTTGCTTTTTTATCCAATCTGATACCCTGTGCGTTTTGATTGGGGCATTCAGCCCATTTACATTCAGAGTAATTATTGAAACATATGAATTTAGTGCTGTTGTATTACCCGTATAGTCACTGTTTTTGTATATTGTCTCTGTTCCTTTCTGGTCTGTGTTACTTTTGGGCTCTCTCTTTGCTTATAGGATCCCTTTTAATATTTCTTGTAGGGCTGTTTTGGTGATCACAAATTCTTTCAGTTTTTGTTTGTCCTGGAAGCTCTTTATCTCTCTTTCTATTTTGAATGACAGCCTTGCTTGATAAAGTATGCTTGGCTGCATGTTTTTCTCATTTAGCTCCCTGAATATATCATGCCAGTCGTTTCTGGCCTGCCAGGTCTATGTGGATTGGTGGGCTGCCAGTCTAATGTTTCCACCCTATAGGTTAAAGACCTCTTGTCCTGAGCTGCTTTCAGGATTTTCTCTTTGTCTCTGATTTGCAAGCTTCACTATTATATGTCGAGATGTTGCCCTATATTTTTGATTTTAAGAGATGTTACCTGTGTCTCCTGGACTTGAATATCTGTTTCCTTCCCCAGATTAGGGAAGTTCTCTGCTATAACTTGCTCCAATATACCTTCTGCCCCTCTCTCTCTTTGCTTTTCTTCTGGGATTCCAGTTATTCTAATATTGTTTTGCTTTGTGGTATCATTTATCTCTCAAATTCTCGCCTCATTATCCAGTAGTTATTTATCTCTCTTTTTCTCAGCTTGTTTATTCTTCATTTTCTTCTATATTGCTAATTCTCTCTTCTGGCTCATTTATCCTAGCATTTAGAGTCTCCATTTTTTATTGCATGTCGTTAATAGCCTTTTTGATTTTGACTTGATTAGATTTTAGTTCTTTTATTTCTCCAGAAAGGGATTCTGTAGTGTCATCTGTGCTTTTTTTCAAGCCACGCTTGTCTTTATAATCATTATTCTGAACTCTAATTCCGACATCTTACTTATATCCATACTGATTAGGTCCCTGGCAGTCAGTACTGTCTCTTGTTCTCTTTTTTGAGGTGAGTTTTTCCATCTTGTCATTCTATTCAGAGAAGAATAGATGAACGAGAGAACAAAATACTAAAATCGGAACAACGACCCCAGAGCAATATACACTAAATACATCAGAAGAGACCCAAAACTGAAGAAAATTAAGAAAAAAAGAGAATATAATCAGGCAGGTGAACAGAACAGAGCAGTACACTGGGTCTTGTGTGTATTTTGGTCTTTTTGTTAGAAAACTGGATCCCAAAATTGTAAAGAAAGAAAAGCTTATATATGTAGAAAAAATAAAATTATATAGAGTAAAAGGATAGAATGTAATTGGAGAAATGAATATTAAAAGACCAAAACAAAAAAAGAAAGAATATCAACAGACAGATGAACAGAACAGAGCAATATACTATATCCTGGGTGTATTTTGGTCTGTTTGTTAGAAGAAACTACATCCCAAAATTGTAAAGAATGAAAAACTTGTATATATACAAAAATAAAATTAAGTACATTGAAAGGGTAACTATAAAGATGAATATTAAAAAAGACTTTTTAAAAATAATATAATCAAGGGAGGAGAACAGAGCAATACACTAGAGTCTGTGTGTATTTTTTTCTGTTAGAAGAAACTGCATCCCAAAATTGTAAAGAAAGAAACCTTATATACATACAAAAATAAAATTAAATATAATGAAAAGATAGTATGTAACTACAAAAATGAAAATTAAAAAAGACTTAAAGAGTTGATAAAATAAGAAATTGATTGAAAAGGAAAGAGAAAAAAAATTAAAATAGAAAGACTAAAGAATCATGAAAAAACCTCCCATGAATTCTATATGCTATTTTCCCTTAGCCCTGGAGTTTTGCAGTTTTGTGTGAATAATAAACTTGGTCTTAGTTGGATATTCTTGCTGATCTTATGGGGGAGGGTCCTGTTTCACTGATGCTCTGTGCTGAGTTGTACCACGCTTGCTCTGGAGGCTAGGCTAAGTAAGGGGCTCCAGATTGCTCTACATGGACTTTGTTCCCTGAAGGCTTTCTGCACTGCCTTAGAAGATGAGAATGAAAATGGCAGCCTCCCAATCTCTAGCTCTGGCACTTAAAGCTTACACTCCCCCACTGCTCAGTGCGTCCTCAGGGAAGAGCAGTCAATTACTCCTGTCTCCCTGGTCTCCATCTGCACTCTGTGCTCACCCAGCCTGTGACCGAGCATTTCAATCTCAGGCACACGACCCTACTTCAAGTCTCCAAACCCTGCAGAGTCCTGCTGTGTACACCTGCCCTGCTCATCCTATGGGGGGAGGGTCTCCCTGTGGTTCTGCCATTTGCTGGGCCCTTGCTTAGAGAGCAGTCACCTGACCTGTGCTGAGATTCGTGATTTATGGCAACACTGAGCTGAAAGTCCACTCCTGGGCTCGCTGATTGCAGCCAGCTTCCCCTGTCTGGTGCCTGGGAACTCTGATGCACTCAGGCACCCCTGTTCTTTCTGTGGCCCCATGGATCCTGAGCCCACACTGTGCCACCTAGGTTTCCAACCCGCTTCTCCACCTGAGTGCCTTTCAGGCAGGGTTGTCCCTTACCGGAACAAACTTCTAAAAGTTCCAATTTTGTGCTCAGCTGCTATATCACTTTCCAATAGCCAGCTTACTGAGGCTCCCTCCCCCAGCATGGTTTATGTTCCCATATATCGCTTGGATTCACTTCTTTGAACCTCCTACCTTGCAAAAAGTGGTCACTTTTCTATTTGTAGAATTGCAAATTCTTTTCTTAGATCTCTGGTTGAGTTGACAGATGTTCAGAATGATTTGATAGCTCTCTAGCTGAATTCCTGGGGCCAGACAAAACTAGTCTCCTACTCCTCCACCATCTTGGAAAATCACTCAGCATCAAAATGCCTGGAATGCAGTTACAGCAATGCTTAGGGAAAGGTTTATAAAAATACTAATATTAGAATATAAGGAAGTTATTAAATCAGTACTCTAATATTTAACCATAAGAAAATAGAACAATATTCAATTAGATACAGATAACCAGAAGAAAAGAAACAGCAATGATAATAGAAAAAATTTTGAAAATCTGAAACTAATAATACACTATATGTTAATTAATTGAATTTAAATAAAAAAAGAAAATAGATCTATAAAGTAATAACATTGAAACCAAAAGATTTTTGGAAAATACGAATAAAATTGAAAACTTTCTAACCAGACTAATCAAGAAAAAAGAAGACTAAATTATTAGAAATGAAAGTTGTGGCCTCAGTGTGTACTCTAGACACATCAAAAGGACAATAGTGAGATGCTACAAGTAATTATTCCCATAATTTTAACAACTTAAATGTCTTGATTTTTGAAAGACAAAATACTCAGGTTGAATCAAGAAGAGGTAAATAACTTGAATAGTCTTATATTAGTTAAGGAAATGGAATTCCTAGTTAAAAACCTTCCAATAAAGAGAACTCTAGATCCAGATGATTTCACTGGCAAATTCTATCAGATATTTAGGAAAGCTATAATATCCATTTTTAAAAAAATTTTTATTGTTATGTTAATCACCATACCTTACATCATTAGTTTTAGATGTAGTGTTCCATGATTCATTGTGCATAACACCCAGTGCTCCATGCAGAACGTGCCCTCTTTAATAGCCATCACCAGGCTAACCCATCCTCCCACCCCCCCTCCCCTCTAGAACCCTCAGTTTGTTTTTCAGAGTCCATCGTCTCTCATGGTTTGTCTACCCCTCCGATTTCCCCTGCTTCATTCTTCCCCTCCTGCTACCTTCTTCTTCTTTTTTTTTTCTTAACATATATTGCATTATTTGTTTCAGAGGTACAGATCTGAGATTCAACAGTCTTGCACAATTCACAGCGCTTACCAGAACACATACCCTCCCAGTGTCTATCACCCAGTCACCCCATCCCTCCCACCCCACCCCCCACTCCAGCAACCCTCAGTTTGTTTCCTGAGATTAAGTATTCCTCATATCAGTGAGGTCATATGATACATGTGTTTCTCTGTTTGACTTATTTCGCTCAACATAATACTCTCCAGTTCCATCCACATTGTTGCAAATGGCAAGATCTCATTCCTTTTGATGGCTGCATAATATTCCATTGTATATATATACCACCTCTTCTTTATCTATTCATCTGTTGATGGACATCTTGGCTCTTTCCACAGTTTGGCTATTGTGGACATTGCTGCTATAAACATCGGGGTGCACGTACCCCTTTGGATCCCTACATTTGTATCTTTGGGGTAAATACCCAGTAGTGCAATTGCTGGATCGTATGGTAGCTCTGTTTTCAACTTTTTGAGGAACCTCCATACTGTTTTCCAGAGTGGCTGCACCAGCTTGCATTCCCACCAACAGTGTAGGAGGGCTCCCCTTTCTCCGCATCCCCGCCAACATCTGCCGTTTCCTGACTTGTTAATTTTAGCCATTCTGACTGGTGTGAGGTGGTATCTCATTGAGGTTTTGATTTGGATTTCCCTGATGCCGAGCGATGTTGAGCACTTTTTCATGTGTCTGTTGGCCATTTGGATGTCTTCTTTGGAAAAATGTCTGTTCATGTCTTCTGCCCATTTCTTGATTGGATTCTTTGTTCTTTGGGTGTTGAGTTTGATGAGTTCTTTATAGATTTTGGATACTAGCCCTTTATCTGATATGTCATTTGCAAATATCTTCTCCCATTCTGTCTATAATATCCATTTTATACAATCTTTTTTTTCAGAAAATAGTAAAGGAGGGAACACTTTGCAACTCAAAATATGGGATCAATGGTACTCTGATATCAAAACTGTACAAATACATTATAAGAAAAGAAACTGTAGACTAATATCTGCCATGTGCACAGACACAAAAATGCTCAAAAACTATTAGAAAATTAAAATCAGACGTATAAAAAAGTATAAATACATCATAACTAATTAGGGTTTATCCAAAGCATGAAAGGCTGGCTCAACACTTAATTGAGAGACTAAAAAAGACCACATGATTGTCTTAATGGATGCAGAGATAACATTTGACAAAATTAAATATTCATTCATGATAAAAACCCTCAGCAAACAAAAATAGAAGGGAATTTCCTTAATCTAATTAAAGGCACCAACAACCTATAGGTAGCATCAAACTCATTGGCAAAAGACTGAATGCTTTCATCCTGAGATTGGGAACAAGGCAAAGATGTACATTCTCATGACTATCATCACAGTAGCAGTCCCAGCCAGGGAAAAAGGCAAGAGAAAGAAGAGACATGTAGTTTTAAAAGGAGGAAATAAAAAACTGCCTCCATGTGCCAAAGACATGACTCTCTGTAAAGTAAATTCTAAAGAATCTATAAGACAAGCTCCAAAAACTGGTAAGTGAAGGCCACAGGCTTCAAGTCAATATATAAAGTTCAATTGTATTTCTATGTACTAGAAATGTACAGTTAGAAATAAAAAATATAAATATGCCCATTATGATAACACTTATAAACATGAAACACCTAGGTATGAATATAACAGAATATATACACTTTGATAATTATAAAACATTGATGAAATAAATCAAAGGGTATAAATAAATTGAAACACTTAATATTGTTAATATGTCAGTTCTTTCCATACTGATCCACAGATTCAACAAAACCATAGTGAAAATACCATCAAATTTTTGAAGATCTCAACAGACTGATTCTAAAATTTGCATGGAAATGCACAGGAACTAGAACAGCCAAAAACAATTTAAAAAAGATCAAGTTGAATTTTATGAAATACACATGAATCAGTATAACAGAAAAAAGACTCAAGGAATAGACCCACATATGTACAAACAATTCAATGGAGAACCGGTAGTCTTTTCAGCAAATTATGCTAAAACAAACATTGACATGCAAACATTGAACCTCAACCCATATCTTACATCTTACACAAAATTAACTCACAGTGGATTGTAGATCTAAATGTAAAATCTAAAACTATGAAACTTCTAGAAGAAAATACTGGAAAAATTTTTGTGACCTTAGCTTAGTAAAGATTTCTAAGATATGACACCAAAAACAAAACAAAAAATTGACATCAAAATTAAAAATTTCTGCTCTGTTAATGAAGTGACAAGCTACATAGTGGGGAAAAATATTTGCACATTATATATCTGAGAAATGACTTGTATTTTGGATCTATGAAGAATTCTCAATACTAAGAAAAAAATGACCCCATTTAAATTAGCAAAAGATTTGAACAGATACTTTTCCTAAGAAAATATGTGGATAACAAACACAGGAAAAGATGCTCAACACTGTTAGTTATTAATGGAAATAAATGAATTCAAAATAGAAAGAAAAAAGAAAGAAAATAGAAAAGAAAACCTGACAATTTCAAGGGCTCTTGAGGTTGTGGAACATCTGAACTATCATGCATTACTGATGGTAATGTAAAATGTAAAGCCACTTCGCAAAACCATTTGGCAGTTTCTTTTATAAAAGTTAAACTCACACTTATCTTATGACCCAGAAATCCCATGCCTAGCATCGGAGGCTTTAGGGTTCACTTATGCTTCATTCTGTTAGTCAGCCAAATAACTGAGGTCAGCTCAGGATCAAAAGGAGGGAGGGCATAGACCTTGTCTCTTGATGGGGGAGTGGTATGTATATTCGGGGTGGATGGGAAGGAATTGATGGTGTTCTTGTTATAGAAAAGCTACCACCATCTGCTGTCTGGCTTCAACAGTGTAAGCCCCTCCCATATACAAAATACATCCACCTCTTCCTAAGAGCCCCCAAATCTCATCTCATTATGGCCTTAGCTGAAAGTCCAAGGTCTTGCCTTTTAAATCAAGTTCAGATGATATTCCCCAGGTACGGTTCCTTAGACACAGCTGTTGGAGTATGATTCTTCTTGATCTGAAGATAAATTATTAGCTCTCTGTCCACACACAATACATACAATGGCAAGACTTGCATAGGGTAACGACAGTAGGCACTTTCATTCAGAAAGGTGGAAATAGTGGAAACATAGCAGTCAGTGCTGTTTTAGCAGGTTTGGCTAGGTGAATACAACAAAATAAAAGGGAGCAAGAAAATTGACCATGGAATTTAAGCTGGGAAAGGAAGAGAGGTAGGACATCAGGGGAGTGAGGGACAGTAAAAATATTGGTAGGATCATTGGATTGGAGGTCCTAGTGGAGTTGAATAATTCTTTTTTAAAAATTTTTAAAATTTATTTTTTAACAGAGAGAGAGACAGTGAGAGAGGGAACACAAGCAGGGAGAGTGGGAGAGGGAGAAGCAGGCTTCCCACCGAACAGGGAGCCCGATATGGGACTCAATCCCAGGACCCTGGGATCATGACCTGAGCCGAAGGCAGATGCTTAACAACTGAGCCACCCAGGCACCCTGGAGTTGAATAATTCTTAAACTTGAAACATTAGAGTGAGTACATCTCCAGCTAAACCCGTCATCAAGCCCTTTTGATTGTCTCTCCTAAATATATGGCAAACCTACCTCCTTCCCAAACTCTTAAACCTAGTCTAAATAACACTTTTTGCCTTGACAAGTATGTTGCTTTCTAATTGGCTCACCTGCAGTCAGTCTGGACTCCTTCAAATCCATTCTGTACACTGTAGCAAGAGTAATATTCATAAATATCAAGTCTGGTCAAATCACCCTTCTGCTTTAAAATCTTCCTTTTCATTCCCTTAGGAGCAGTCTCTCACTACTTAATTCAGCCGTATTCTGTATAATGTTCACCTCATTTTCTTGCAGTGTGGTTCCAGACACAACTCCCAATGCCACCTCTGGCCTCAAGGGGGAGCACAAGTTGTTCCCTCTGCAGGGAATCCTTTCTCCTCCACTCCTTAACTTCTGTTTATCCTTCAGATCTTAGTTCCAGTGTCACTTCCTCAGGGAACCCCCCCTGAGTTTCCTGTTTATGTCAAATTCTTCTATTAATGTGATATTCACTCTTTTGCAGAGTAATTTTTATGGTTGCAATTTTACATTTGTTTGTGTGATTGTTTGATTAATATATACCTCCCCCACTATTCTGTAAAACTCCAAGATTCAGGAGCTCTACATCACTGGCACTCAACACAATACTGGCATATGAGTGCTCAGTAAATTTTAGTAGAATAAATGAATGAATACATTTTATGCATCCATTTAATCCTTTCATTAAGATTTCTCTATATGATGTTTTATTTCTTTTGTGTGAATGATTTGATAATATTGAAGGTTTATAGATCATTTTAGTTATTCACTGTTTGTAAGTTAATTCTTTAATTTTGTGTTACCGCCAAAGACAGTATCCACTGAATCCTCACTATGAGACAAATTATTATACTTTAACCCTCTACCCCACTTCCCTTTCTACCTTCACTCAATTTTATTTGATTCTAGTATTCTTAGTTCTAATAATTACATTTATACTTTAATATAATAGTTAATTACCCTTAAAATAATCTGTTGATTCTCCCCCGAGAAAGGTGAGGAAACCAGAGTTTTTCAGTAGAAATGTTTTTTTTTTTTTTTTAATTTTTGTTACTAAGATAAATATTCTTTAATACTGTCATGGTTTATAGTATTTGTATTCTGTTCTTTAATCATAATCCCCAGAACTGCTTAATATTAGTCTTCATAATTTAATATGTTATCTCTACTCACCTTTGATTAGTGAAGTTTATTCTTTAATGGTTTTCTTTAATAAGACCTCATGGGAACTCTATTTCCTTAGGTTTTTGTTTGTTTGTTTTTGTTATTTTGTAGGCTGTTTACTTTGTGCACGTGGAGTCTGGTAACTTCAACTGGATTGGCCTTGATGTGGCCCATGCAATAACATTTTTTTCCCCCTGGGTCATGAAAGTGTCTTTAGACTGTAGGTTTAATGCTTCTTTCATTTCAGGAAAGTTTCCTTTTGAATTATTTCTTTACCAAATATTGTGAACTCTTAAGGAACACTAATTTTTTGGGATGCCTAGGTGGCTCAGTTGGTTAAGCGTCTGCCTTCGGCTCAGGTTATGATCTCAGGGTCCTGAGATTGAGTGCCGCATTGGCCCCCTTGCTTAGCAGGGAGCCTGCTTCTCCCTCTACACCTCCCCCTGCTTGTGCCTCTCTCTCTGACAAATAAATAAATAAAATCTTTTAAAAAAAAAAAAAGAAGGGAACACTAATTTTTCATTTCTTAGATCTTATTTTAATCTATATATTTTTTCTAATTCTTTTTAGCTCTTTGGTTTTTTTATTTTATTTACTCAATGTTTAAGTCCATACTTTTTTTTTTCTTCTTATAGTGATTTTCATTTCTATTATGCTTTTTATTTACAGGCATACCTCAGAGATAGTGTGGGTTTAGACTGTGTTAGTAAAGCAAATATTGCAATAAAGTGGGTCAAATGAATTTGTTGGTTTCCCAGTGCATATAAAAGTTTATGTTTACTCTATATGTAGCCTATTAAGTGTACAATACATTACATCTAAAAAACCATCAAAAACCATATAAAAACCCATCTTAAAAAAACCATACTTTGATTAAAAAATACTTTTTTGCTAAATAATACTAACCATTATCTGAGCTTTTAATGAGTCATAATCTTTTTGCCAGTGGAGGGTCTTACCTCAATATTGATGGCTGCTGACTGATCGGGGTGGTGGTCAAGGAAGGTTGAGGTTGCTGTGGCAATTTCTTACAATAAGATGAAATGAAGTTTGCTATATCCATTGACTCTTCATTTCCTGAATGATTTCTCTGTAGCATGTGATGCTGTTTGATAGCATTTTATCTACAGTACAACTTCTTTCTTTTTTTTTCTTTTTAAAAAAATTTATTTATTTGACAGAGAGAGAGATAGTGAGAGCAGGAACACAAACAGGGGGAGTGGGAGAGGGAGAAGCAGGCTTCCTGCTGAGCAGGGAGCCCCATGTGGGACTCGATCCCAGGACTCTGGGATCATGACCTGAGCCAAAGGCAGACGTTTAACGACTGAGCCACCCAGGTGCCCTACAGTACAACTTCTTTCAAAATTAGAGTCAAATCTCTCAAACTCTGCCACTGCTTTATCAACTAAGTTTGTGGAATATTCAAATCTTCTGTTGTCATTTTAACAATCTTCACAGTATCATCACCAGGAGTAGGTTCCATCTCAGAGACCATTTTCTTTGGTCATGTCTAGGAAGCAACTCCTCATCTATTGAAGTTTTATCACAAGATTGCAGCAATTCAGTCACATCTTCAGATTCCATTTATAATTCTAGTCCTGTTGCTCTTTCCACCACATCTGCAGTTGCTTTCTCCATGGAAGACCCCTCAAAGTCATCCATGAGCGTTGGAGTCAGCTTCTTCCAAAGTCTTGTTCATGTTGATGCTTTTGACCTCTTCCCATGAATCATGAATATTCTTAATGGCACCTAGAATGATGGATCCTTTCCTGGTTTTCAATGGACTTTGCCCAGATTCATCTGAGAAATCACTATTTATGGCAGCTATAGCCTTATGAAATGTATTTCTTAAATAATATGACTTGAAAGTCACAATTACTCCTTGATTCCTTAGCTGCAGAATGGATGTTGTGTTACCAGGCATGAAATAATTTCATTGTACATCTCCATCAGAGTTCTTGGGTGGACAGATGCATTGTCAATAAGTGGTTATATTTTGAAAGGAATCTTTTTTTCTGAGCATTAGGTCTCAACCATGGGGTTAAAATATTTAGTAAATCATGTTGTAAACAGATATGCCGTCATCCAGGCTTTGTTGATCCATTTATAGAGCATAGGCAGGGTAGATTTAGCATAATTCTTGAGGGCCCTAGGATTTTTAGAATGGTAAATGAACATTGGCTTCAACTTGAAGTCACAGCTGCATTAGGCTTTAAAGCTTTAAAGCCAGACATAGACTTCTCCTTTCTAGCTATGAAAATCCTAGACAGTATCTTCTTCCAATAGAAGACTTTTTTGTTGGTTAGTGTAGCCATCCTCATTATCTTAGCTAGCTCTTCTGGATAACTACATCAGCACTTGCTGCTTCACCTTGCACTTTTATGTTATAGAGATGCCTTCTTTCCTTAAACTTGTGAACCAACCTCTGCTAGCTTCAGACTTTTCTTCTGTAGCTTCTTCATCTCTCTCAGCCTTCCTAGAATTGAAGATATTTAGGGCCTTCCTCTGGGTTAGGCTTTTGCGTAATGGAATGTTTTGGCTCGTTTGTTCTATCCAGACCACTAAAGCTTTCTCCATGTCAGCAATAATGCTGTTTTGCTTTCTTATCATTTGTATGTTCACTGGAGTACACTTTTAATTTCCTTCAGGAACTTTTCCTTTGCATTCCCAACTTAGCTGTTTGGTGCAAGAGGCCTAGCTTTTGGCCTGTCTTAACTTTTGACATGCCTTCCTTACTAAGCTTAATCATTTCCAGCTTTTGATTTAAAGTAAGAGACATGTGACTCTTCCCCTTATTTGAACATTTAGAGGGTATGGTAAGGTTATTAACTGACCTAATTCAATATTGTGTCTCAAGGAATAGGGAGGTCCAAGGATAGGGAGAGTGATGGGGAATAACCAGTTGGTGGAGCAGTGAGAACATACATATTTAATGATTAAATTTGCTGCTTATATGGATGTGATTTTGGTGCCCCAAAACAATTACAGTAGTAACAGCAAAGATAACTGATCACAGATCTCCCTAACAAACATAATAATAATGAAAAAGTTTCGAGTATTGTAAGCATACCAAAATGTGACACGAGACATGAAGTAAGCAAATACTGTTAGAAAAATGGCACTAATAGACTTGCTCAAGGCAGGGTTGCCACAAAACTTCAATTTGTAAAAAATACAGTTTCTGCAAAGTGCAATAAAACAAAGCACAATAAAATGAGGTCTGCTTGTATTTCTTGAATTTCTCCATTTTTCACCACTTCATATTTTCTGTCATTTATTTCTTTGCATAACTCATATATTTTCTGCCATTTTAGAAAGAAGTTATATCTTTAAAAATTCATAGAAAATTTTGCTCATAACTTTCACTACTTCATAGTATATAACCTATTATGTGTATGCTATATACCTTGTGCCATTTCCCTTTACTTTCTTCTTGAAGTATTTTCATATAGGTCATCTCCTGCCTTATTTTATAATAAAGTTATTATAGTGTATGTATAATTATTATTTTAAAATTTTATTTTATTTTATTTTATTTTTTTAAAGATTTTATTTATTTATTTGAGACAGAGAGAATGAGAGACAGAGAGCATGAGAGGGAGGAGGGTCAGAGGGAGAAGCAGACTCCCTGCCGAGCAGGGAGCCCTTTTGCGGGACTCAATCCCGGGACTCCAGGATCATGACCTGAGCCGAAGGCAGTTGCTTAACCAACTGAGCCACCCCAGGCGCCCTTAAAATTTTATTTTTAAATAATCTCTACACCTAATGTGGAGCTTGAACTTACAACCCTGAGATCAAGAGTCACATATTCTACTGACTGAACCAGCCAAGCACCCCAATTATTAATCTAATACACTAATTGAATATTTGAAAAGATACTGTGGAGGAGGATTGTAAGGGTTTTAGTGAGGTATGATAGAAGGCAGCTGAGTTTGAAATGTTGTCTCCAAATCACCTCTCACCTGTTGGGATGATTCTCTCCTGGATTCCTGGGCTAACTACTGGCTCAGAGCAGCCATATTTGTTAATTTTGGTCATTTGTCTTATGATTTATCCTTTACTTCTCATTACATAACGGGAATAGTCAAGTGTTTAGCTGCTTCCCACCTCCTGTCGCCTTGGTTTTTCTTTCATTCCACCACACATGGCCTACTTATTGCAAAGGTGCCGTATCTGTGTCTTTCCCTTTAAGTTCCTTTCCTTGGTCACTCTGTGGAATGAATGTTTACACACTCCCATGTTTCTGTTCAAAGTGAAGATCACTGGTTTTATTATAAGTGTATCCACCTCTTTTTGAGACTGCTGAGCTTAGTGACTGGCTTAAGTTCTTAGGAGGCATGATTCTTATTTTGGTGTTCACTCTTGTCCTGTTTCAATTTTTATTGCACATAAGGTTTTTTTTTTTTCATGCGTTGTGGTTTGGAATTATAGATACATTTCCTAGCCTTTCTAAGGATGGAGTTTACATTTTTGTTTCTTCTGATATAAAGGAAGAGGAAAGAAGAAGCATCTCAAGTTTGGACTCTCAGTCTGGAAGTCTGAATTTATTTACATAATTGAGGTTAACATAATTTTATTTTTGCTGTCATACTTGTCTGAAATTTGGATTCAAGATTATATATGCTTCATGAATATGTTGTGTAATATTGACTTTTCAATAATTTAAGGAAGTTAGCTGTAGGAGAAAAGAAAATTCTTGGACTGTTTTAATATCTGTGTTTTAGATGAAAAATAATTTGAGATTAGGTGGCAACATGTGCTTCACAGTGTGGTTGTGAGTATTCTGTAGAGTATGTATAAAAACATTATATTTGAAGTCAATTTAAATCTCATTTTCTTCTATATTCTCTCTACTTTTTACATGCAATATAATAGGTTTTATCTCCATGTATTATTCTTCATACTTTTTAATATATTCATGTTTAAGTTGAATTATTATTGAGGTAATCGAATAGAAATGGTAAAAAGATTAAAAATTGTCAAGGACAGTTTTTTACTGTTGCTCTGGAATTCAACTTTAGTCATCATAAAATAAAGATTTAAAGCTACTCTAAGAAATGGCAAAGGCCTCTTTGTTGTTAGAAAACTAAATGCCTCTCATTTTTTCTTATTAACACCTTCTTCAGTTGGCTACACTGGGAGAACCAAAACAACCATAGGCAATAATTCCCCAAGCCAAGTGATCTCAGTTTGGCAATCCCAAATCTCTGCAGCATCACTTGGTCACTACCCCCTGGGGATATAATTAGTTGCTGCTCTGACTGTTTTATACAGCCATTTTGAGTGTCTGTAATGATACTGTATAGGATCCCTTTGATTTGGGGAGAATTGTAATCTATCTGAGTCTTTAGTGATACTGTTCTCTTAATTTTCTTTACAAAACAGGTAAGTGGGAAGGACAGAAATAAAATCTATAGTGAGTAAATCAGCAAGCCAAGGTTTCTATGTTCCAGGAATTAAGTTTTCCTCAACTCACCATGATGTCAGCCTTCTGTGTGGCATGTTGCTGTTGGTATCCTAGAGAAGGAGGGTGGAACAGGAATCAGGCCTGTGAAGGAGAGTCACTGTGTATGGGTAGCTGAGGGTATGAGTAGGGGAAAGTGTACATCTAGCCCTCAAAGAATAAGAATAAAGCTGTAGAAGAATATCATAGAAGACTCAAAGTTTATCATATGACTATCTTCCTTTCCAAGTTTCCCAACAATATTACCTTGGCTTTTTAAAAAAGATATATTTATTTATTTATTGGGGGGGTGTGGAGGGACAGAGAGAATCTTCAAGCAGACTCCCCACTAAGCATGGAGCCCTGATGTGGGGCTCAATTTCATGACCCTGAGATCATAATTAGCCAAAACCAAGAGTTGGATGCTTAACCAACTGAGCCACTCAGGTGCCCGTGACCTTGTGTTTGTTTTGCTATGTTTTTAGTTATTTTTTCAGTCTTTGTGACTTTCTTTCTGGCCTGTGGTCAGCTTGGCCACCTGATCCGTCTATTCAGTGCCCAGAAACTTTTCATCCCTTTGTAAACTTCTGCTTCACCTGCCATTCCACTGCTCTGCCCTCATCCAAATGGTTACAGTTCTTTAATTGATGTCAAGCTGCTGCATATTGAGGGTGTGAGTCACAACAGAGTGACATGTAGGTTCTCTGAAAACTTTGTCATCTAGCCCCTAATGGGAAGACATTTCATTTATCTATTCTTTGACAGTTCTTTCTCATTCATTATATTATTTATTCACTAATGAACCCATTTGATATTTACAGTGTGTGCCTATGATGCCCTAGGCCCAAACTGCCCATTTACAAAGCAGAAAAATTTATGTAAATTGGTATCTCGTTTTTTTTTACTGTTTTCATCCTTCATTTTGACTTGCAGTTCAGTTTTGGCTTCTCTAGCTCACCACTGATGGTCCTCCTACCTCTGAGACTGTTTTGCCTAATTTGTTGTCTCCTTTGTCTCCTTCCACATTATTACTATGACTTTCTATATGGTTGGGTTTTGCTTTTTTTTCTCTCTATCCTCTTTCCCTCAGGGAATTCATTCACTCCTGTACATTCAGTTATTACTCAGATGGATTACTATACAATTATATCTTGAACCTCTATATATTTCTTGCCACACATCCTGACTCATATTTCCACCTGTACATCTCACTAGTATCTGAAACTCCAGTTGTTTAATATAAATGTGATCATCTATTTTCTCCATTCCCACAAATTCTGTGTCCAGTTTCCTTATTTTTAAAAACAAATCCACCATTGTCCTATCTATCCATGCTAGAATCTTGGTGTCATCTTTGACATCACTCCTCATGTTCAGTCCAACTTTAATCAGCTACCAATTTTTTTGTGTATTTCTTAATATTTTTATTTTCTGATTTGACAGTCTTAAAGCTAAAACCTTACAGTTTTAGTACATCTGTATAACCCCCCAGATCTACTTTATTTCAGCATTCTCCTTAGAGGACTCCCTACCTCCATTGTTTCTTTCCTCCAAATGACCCATCACTCTTACAGATGGAGCACCTTCCCTAATTACTGGCCTTATCACCAATTCCTTGCACCCTCTTCGTTGACTCCCTACATTTATCTCATAATTCTTAAATATCTATATTAGTTCCCAGTGTCAGGCACAAACTAATCTTTATCATCTTTCTCTCTTATTTTTTTATTCCCCCAAACCAGTGTCTATTCTGTAGATAATCTGCTTGCTTCACCATTAACCTACTGAGCAACAAATGTATCTGTTTTTTGTATTTTATGTCTGCTTGAAATGACTTTTTTGGACTCTGTGTTTGTGTACTGTAATATTTACCAACTCTTGAAGCTATACCCAAATGCCACTCTGGTATGCTGCCTTTTCGCATCACTATAGTTATCTTTTTCCACTCTCCTCACATATTAGGGGGCCAATTACACTTCTATGACATGTATCATGCAATGATGACTGAAGTATATTTATATACATGTTGGATAAGGATTGGCTTTGTACAACATTGGTGTGGCTTGAGATCTGGCACATAGTAAGCAAATCCACTTTAACAAAATGAATAAGTGAGAAGAATGGGGAATAGAACATAACCAAGACTTTGGTTTTGAATAACCATCTAACTATAATATGCCTAAACTATCTCTGCTTTCTCCACTTATACGATTAAAGTGGAGGTAAATACTAAAGAATTTTATATGCTTTATGATAAAGGGAGTTTGAAAGAAAAGTTTATTTTCCTGGCAGATCAACACAAATGTGAGCCTGGGTGGGCACAGCCTTCAGAAATCCCTTGAAGCACCTGCCTTGGCCCTTTTTCCATTCTGTCTTTCTTCTTCCCACTAATAACAAGGAAAGTATCCAGTGTTATCTGTGGTGGTCAGAAAAAACTTTTTTTAAATTGAAATTTATGACTTTGGATTGTGGGAACAGCAGTGTGGAAGGGACACAGCCTGGTCAGAACAAGAGCTCCTTCCTGCATCCCTTAGGCAGTCTTTGATTAGTCTTTGATTTCCATTAAGGAGAAAAATTGTTATTTGGGAAATATGCTTAAGTGATTGAATGCAAGTGTGGATATGGAAGCTTTGCCTAAAACCAGTTCTAGTAGAACAATGGAAGTTTCAGTATTTGAGGAATAATTTTCTGTACTTGAAAGTCACTCATGTAGATATTCTTCGGTATGTAATAGCATTTATTGTGCTACACTGTGTGGTAGGTACTGAGTCAGGTAAATTTCCATATATCATTTATTTCTCACAACACCCTGCAAGGAAGTATTATTATCTCCACATTAGTAATGATAATACTGAAGCTCAGAGAGGTCAAGTAACTTTGACGTGCTTATTTAGCAAGTGAATGGTGATGCCATCAAATCCCAAGGTGCTAATCATTCTACTATAAAGCCCAAGCTGCTAATCATTCTACTATAATGTGTGAAAGGCAATCTGTGAATTTTTGTATTTTTAGGATTGAAGAATATAGAGATGAAAATTTGGAAATGATCTCTGGACTTTTGAATGTGAGCCTATAGCCGTGTGATAAGTCCACCATGTAGAAGAACACCAGCTTTGGAAATAACTGTACTGTGACCCTCAGTAGCAGAAGTTGACTGGACAAAGAACCCTCCTGGGATAGTAGAACACACAGAAAACACACAGTGGAGGAATTTCACTTGCCTGTTGTCTGTTCTGTACGCCTCCTTCTCCTGCTTAGTATATGATCAGACTCCTCAAATCGTAAAAACAAGTGAATTACTTGTCTATATCATTATACAGTATAAAAGACAGTCTTTCCATTCATTATCATGTGTGATTTTCACAGAAACTCTGTGAGCCCAACAGGGCAGGTAATAGAAGCAATCTGCTTTCCTTAAATGCAACCCAGTGTCAAAGTCAGGAGCAGCCCTGAATCAGTGAATTTAAGGTGAGGGATCGATGTTCTCTTTAATTTACCTGGGTTCTCAGAAACCTTGGCTATCATATTTCATACTCTCTGAATCTTGTTCAGCTCTTTTTCTTTTTTCCTGGTGGTTTCTTTCTTTTTGTTCTTTATCATATATCTTCCCTAATTTCCCCCTTTCCCCATATTCCCCACATTTGAAATCTTCATTCTTTCTCCTTTCTCTCTGCTTTATTTTTTTCTGCATCTCCGATTATTCCATAGACTTCAGGAAAATAAATTGAGTGCTGGCTATAGGCTTGAAGATTAAATACGATCTAATCCTCACCAAGAAATATGCTGTAAAGCCTTAGGTGCCTTCTCACTGGGATACTTTAGTTATGGTTATGATAAGTTTTTAAATGAGAAATTTCCCCTTATGTCTGTTAAAATGATTGGAAAAGATGACCAAGAAAGGAGGGAATAAAAAATACTAAATATCATTGACCTGAAGGCATTGCCTTACTATAGCCTGGGGTTAATAATCTAACTTCTCAATCAAGAACTATCTACTGACTTTCTGTATGTACCTGGGTACATAATATGGGCTATACACACATGCATAATGATAGTTAATATTAAAAGTTACTTTCATATTACATAATTCAAGGTATTTCCCACATACTGTATATCTCTTTTTATTCAGTCCTAATTATTAGAGGGCCAGATCAATATCTGTATTCTTGGGGTAGCCATCTGCTACCCATCTGTTCTTGCTGATACAAGTTATCTTCTACCTTTGAATGTTTTTTTTTTTTTAAAGATTTTATTTATTTATTTGACAGAGAGAGACAGCGAGAGCAGGAACACAAGCAGGGGGAGTGGGAGAAGGAGAAGCAGGCTTCCCTCGGAGCAGGGAGTCCGATGCGGGACTCGATCCCAGGACCCTGGGATCATGACCTAAGCCGAGGGCAGATGCTTAACGACTGAGCCACCCAAGCATCCCACTTTTGAATGTTTTTAACACATTTTCCTTTCCCTGCCCCAAATAACCATATATTTATCTTAATATTCACTTGGCATGTATTGTATGTCACACTGGATTGTATTTGTTATGTGTATAATTTATGTTTTTTCAACTATTTTCTTGATTCTTTGATTTATAGAAGTTAGCAAAAGAATAAATCAGTATGAAGGAAAATTGTCAATAAGAGCTGCAAGAAATATTTGGGATTTGAATTGACCTTTGAAGATAATAAAATTTATAGAGACTGGGATGCCTGGCTGGACCAGTTGGTAGAGCATGCCGCTCTTGATCTCCAGGTCATGAATTTGAGCTCCACGTTGGGTGTAGAGACTACTCAAAAAAAGAAAAAAAAATTTAGAAAGACCAAAGGATGGACTTTTTAGAAATACTAAGTTTTTTACTGTTGTAGTAACTGGTTACATAGCCATCAAAATACAAAGAATCAGTACACAAATCATAATTGCAATGAATAATGACTTTCCCAGATATAATTTACTATTATACTAGTCAGATAATCTTTAATTGGGTACACATTTTATGTAATATTTAATTAATGTCTGTTTGCTGTATTATAATGGACATTTTGTATGAGTGTCTGGTTAGTTTGGTTTTAACCAGGAAAAAAAAGATCACTGTTTTGAGTTTTGCTTTCTCTTACTTGATTGTTTTCTCTAGGATTTTTCTTTTTGGAATAGGAATCAAGAGACATAGTTTTGGTCCCCGGACCACCATTTGTGTGAATCTTGGAAACTCAGTTTACTTTGCTGGGTCTCATGTTTTCATCTGAATGATGACCAGTTGGACAAAATGGACTTTATATAATTCCATGAGAATTTTCATCTTATTACACTGGGGACATGTGCTTTTCCTCATCAAGGCCTTGGGTCTTTTTCAGTAATTATTGAGTTTCCTGACTCCCTCCCCAGTGCCTCCATCACTTCCCCATGAATGTTCATGCTCTCAGTCTTCCCATATACTGTCTTTCCCTGCCCTGATGAGCAGTATTAGTGCCCCCTACTCCAGGCCCCAGGTTTCTGGTAATAGAAATTGTACACCTTGAGACTGTGAACTGTTAGCTCAGGAGGTAACAGTGTAATTACTATGTGTAGGTGAGAATAGAGAGAGATTAATGCCAGTGGTGGTGACCCAGAATTAGGGGCAGGACACAGTGATAGTTTCTGTGAGTTTTGCGGTCGGGGATGACTGAGGGCATCAGTCAGATGCTCCTTTGTGTGAGAAAGTCTGGAACTGTAGCTGCAAAAATGAAGGATGTCATTATACCTTTCTACTGTACTTCATCAGTTCCTAAAATAATTAACCTCCTTAGTACTGTTCTCAGAAACTACTCTCTGTTATAGGGTATGATTGAGGTAGGTATCTGGACACAGAGAAACATATAACACTGTTCTCTGCTCACCTTCCACTTCACATATAAATACTATACATATTAAAGGACTGCATCCCAGTGTCACATTTTCTATTTTATGGTTCAAGATCAGGAAGAAAGTTCATTTGTCTTAAAATGTGACTTAGTAATATTTGATGTTCTTATAATCATAACTCAAAAGTATAAAATACAAATTGCCTTGAAGATAAAGTATCTGAATGGATTTCAGTCAAAGTAAACAGGATAATATCACATATCACAACACGTTGTTCTGCAGGTGGTACTGACACACTGATGAATTAAGACATAGTATCCCAGCAATTCCAAGTGCTGGTCTTTAATACCTTCATGTGTTTGGACAGAGAAAAGCTGTTTGCAAAGATATGTTACACCCTTGGCAGCCACTTTAGGCATGCACCTTAGCAGAAACTGGTGAAATCTTTCAAATACACATGTATTAGGTGTGGAGAAAGCCTTGTACCCCTGGGTGGCATAGACTTCTTATGAAATTCTTACTGAATGTTGAGGCCAGTTTAGGACTTTGTAGTTACGAAAAATTGCATGGAAACTAGAGGTACCCAGGATAGTGAACATAATAAAATGTGATGGGAAAATAGTTGTCTATTTTGTAGTAGAGTCCACATAACAAGTGTTCTACTGCACTTGTGGGCTGTCCAATTTCACATACCCCAGTCTCTTTATTCAATCTCAGTCTGTCTTAATTCAGTCTCAACTCTTAAAACAAGCACCTCTCACTCCAGGTGACATTCCACTTGTTAATTATACTTTCCTCTCATTCCTACTATTTTTGTTTTGTTTTTTATTTATTTATTTATTTATTTTTTTTTGAGAGAGAGTGACATCAGGGGGTGGGAAACGGAGAGAGAGAGGGAGAGAGAGAGAATCTTAAGCAGGCTGTACATCCAGCATGAAGCCCAACGTGGGGCTCAATCTCACGACCCTGAGATCATGACCTGAGCCAAAATCAAGAGTTGGACACTTAACCAACTGAGCCACTCAGGCACCCCTCTTATTCCTACTTTTTACCAGCAAATTATGAGAACAAACTGGGGAGAGAAGTGTGGATTATGAGAATATACATTAAAAGCAAGATGGAATATGTTAGAAATGAGGAATAGTCAATATCAGAAGTGACTTAAACAGCTAATGAATGTTATGGATACTCATGTATCCATATGCATGCCTAATCTGTTGATTACAGATCATTGCAGTCAGAGTTTTGGTGATAGGTCTAAATTATGTCATAGTGCACATGTGTGATGATAGTATGTTGATTTTTTTATATGTGTGAGAAAGTAGATAACTATATACTTTTCATTCATAATAAGGATATTGAAACATTGGTAATTCTATGACCTGTTATCATCTCCATAATCACATTTTTTAAATTCTCATCATTTCAGTGGCAGCCCAGTTGGCTGGATCCATGGATGGA
>NW_023270284.1:0-13091 GCF_011800145.1 Mirounga leonina
ACTCTAGACCCATCCTACCCAGACCAAAACCAAGCCTCAACCTGATTCAGAAAAAAAGAAATGAGTCTGAGTTGTGGGTTTTCCCCAGTTTCATTTAGATATGATTAATATATAACATCATGTAAGTTTAAAATGTACAATGTGATGATTTGATACATGGAGATATTGGGAATTTATTACCACAGTAAGATGAGTTAGCCCCTCCATCACCTCACATGATTATCTGTGTGTGAGAACACTTAAGATTTACTCTCTTAGCGACTCTCAAGTATACAATACAGCATTCCTAACTACCGTACCTGCTGTGCATTAAATCCCCAGAACTTATTTGCCTTGTACCTGGAAGTTTATATCCTTTGTCAAATACTCAATGCTGAAAAGTTGGCAGCCTATCCTCCAAGATGAGGAGCAAGACGAGGGTGCCCGCTTTTACTCATATGATGCTGGAACAGCTCGCCAGAGTGTTCAGGCAAGACTAAGAAATAAAAGACATCCAAATTAGAAAGGAAAAAGTAAAATTTTCCTTCTTTGCAGAGGATATGGTCTCATACATAGAAAATCCTAAAAACTTCACTAAAAAACTATTAGAACTAATCAAGGAATTCAGTAAGTTAACAGGATACAAATATCAACATGCAGAAATCAATTTCGTTTCTATACACTAACAACAAACTATCTAAAAAAGAAAATCCTACTCACAATATCATCAAGTAATAAAATATTTAGGAATAAATTTAACCAAGAAGGTGAAAGTTCTGAACATGATTAACTGTAAGAATTTGTTGAAAGAAATTGAAGACCCAACAAATGGGAAAATATTCTGTGCTCATGGATCAGAAGAATAAATATTTTTAATATGTCCCTATTACCCAAAGTCATTTATAGATTCAATGCAATCTCTATCAAAATTACAATGGCGGTTTCACAGAGATAAAAATTTTAAAATCCTAAAAATTTTTTTGGAACCACGAAGACCCCAAATAGCCAAAAGTAATCTTGAGGAAGAAGAAAAGAAGCTGGAACCATCACACTTCCAATCGAACTACACTACAAAGCTGTGGTAACAAAAACACTATCATACTGGCATAAAAATAGACACATAGATCAATGGAACAGAATCAAGGACCCAGAAATAAACCCCTGTTAACTAATATTTGATAAGGGAGACAAGAATACTCACGGGGGGAAGGCTAGTCTTGTCAATAAATGGTTTCGGGAAAACTGGATCACCCACCACATGCAGAAGAATAAAATTAAACTCCTATCTTACTGCACTCATAAAAATGAACTTGAAAAGGAATATCAACGTAAACATGAGACCTGAAACCCTAAATCTCCAAGTAGAAAACATAGAGAAAAGATCCATGACATGGGTCTTGGCAACAACTTTTTAGATATAATACCAAAGCACAAGCAACAAAAGCGAAATTCAGTAAGTGGGCCTACATCAAATAAAAACTTCTACATAGCAAAAGAAACAATCAACATAATGAAAAAGCAACCTGAGGAATGGGAATAAATATTTTCATGCCATATATCCGATGAGGGACTAATATCCAAAATATATGCAGACTCCCACAACTCAATAGCAAAACAAAACAAAAACAAAAATCCCACAACAGACAATCCAATTTAAAAATGGGCAGTTGAACTAAATAGACATTTTTCCAAGGAAGACATATTAAGAGCCAACAGGTATATGAAAGGATGCTCAATATCACTAATCATCAGGGAACTGCAAAGCAAAACTGCAATGAGACATCACCTCATACCTGTTAGAATGGCCATTATCAAAAATACAAGAGATAACCAATGCTGGTGAAGATGTAGAAAAAGAGAACCCTCATGCACTGTTGGTGGGAATGCAAATTGGTGCAGCCACTGTGGAAAACAGGATGGGGGTTCCTCAAAAAACTCAAAATGGAACTACTATATGATCCAGCAATCCAACTTCTGGGTGGTGATATCAGGGTATCAGAGAGATAGTCCTGCACCTCCATGTTTATTGCAGCATTATTCACAATAGCTAAGATATGGAAACAGCCTATGTGCCCATCGATTGATGTATGGGTAAAGAAAATGTGTATATACACAAAAGAATATTAATCAGGCATGAAAAAGAAGGAAATCTTGCTATTTGCTACAACACAGATGGATCTAGAAGGCATCACGCTAAGTGAAATAATTCAGACAGAGGAAGACAAATACTGTATGATCTCACTTATATGTAGAATCCAAAAAAAAAAAAAAAAAGCTGAACTCATTGAAACAGAGTAGAGTGTTGTTTACCAGGAGCTGGGTGGGTGTGGGAAATGAGGAGATGTTGGTCAAAGTATTCAAACTGCCAGGTATAAAGTGAGTGGGTTCTGGGGATGTAATACACAGCATCGTGATTGCAATTAACAATTATGTATCACATACTTGAGAGCAGACCTCGAATGTTCTCAGCACAAGAACGGAATGGCAATTATGTGATATGAAGGAGGTATTAGCTAAGGCTCGAGTGTCAATCATTTTGCAACAGGTAAGTGTATCAAATCAACACAGTGCCTTAAAGGTACACAATGTTATGTGTCAATTATGTCTCAGTAAAGCTGAAAAACAGTAGAGGTACAGGAGAACAAACAGTGCTGGGGGACATTGCAGATGGCTGAAGTAGAGATATAAGCCCTTGCCCATCCAGCTTGACACCAGAAAGACTGAATCCTGGGAAGAAGGCCCAAGGACCAGAGTAGGGACTGTTATAAAACACACGCTAACAAAGCCCCAAACCGATCCCTGACATGCGTCCAAGTGTGAGTCATGACAAATAAGTGGGACTAGTCAAACAGCTTGGGATTTACACAAATCCACCTTAAAAAAGCCTAAGCCAAGCTCTGACATGAGTCCGAGAAAGCTGGTTAGAGACAGGACAAAAAGAGAAGCTTGGGAAATATCTTGGCCAATTTATCAGAAATTCATAGCAATTCAAAAAATGTGTTTAATTAAAGCTTCAAATTATAAAGCAAAGCCTAATAGTATTAATGCAGCATAAGGTAAACCAACAGTCACAGATATTTAAAACCTCAGACACAGTAATTGATAGAACAAGAAGAAAAACACCAGAAAGGAGACTGAAAAGTTACAACCCTACATTCAACCAATATGATCTTATTTTCATTTAAAGAACACCAGAAAAACAACTCAAGTACATACTCTGTTCAAGTGCACATGGAATGCTCACCAAAGTAAGATATATGCAGGGACTTAGAGTGAGTCTCAGTAAAACTCACCTCTGAAATCTTAGAGTATATTTCATGACCACAGCAGGACTAAATTAGAAATCAACAATATGATATCTAGAACATTTTCAACTTGCTTGAAATTATGTAACGCATTTTAAAATAAGCCATTACTTAATACATGCCAAAGATGATTGGGGACAATAAAATCACACCCATAAAACATAGGGAGCCAAGCAAAAGCAGTGCTAAGTGGAAAAAAAAATGTTGCTTTAAGTGTTTTAATTTAAAAGAACACAGTACTAATATAATTGATATACATTTATGTCTTACAACATTAGAAAAAAAGCAAAGCAAACAATAAATAGTATATAGAAATAACAAAGCTATAAACAGAAGTTGATACACAAATTTAATTTTGTATATTGTAAAACACAGGTAAACAGACAAAACAAAAGAGTAAACAGCAAATGGACAAACAGTAAAATAGACAAAAAACATAAAGAAAATTAATACAGGAAGTGTTGGTTCTTATAAAATATTAATTCAGGTGGCTGATAACTTGATACCTTGGTAAATGTGTAAATCAATTTGGCTGGCTCAGGCTCACTCAGTAATAGGTTTTGTTCAGCCCTGAAGTGCCAGAGGTGGGGAGTTTTGATTGGATGATACCCAGCCTGCCGTCCCTCCCATTTTCTTCTCAGAGACTACAAAACGCTCTATACCTTGATCTGGATCCGAAGGTCTAATATGGAAGTTAAGGACCTACCTGGTATTTCTTAGTGTAGATGCCCTTCTACCTGCCCTAGATCCTCCCCTTAGGAGACCTCTCATACCTGCAAGACCTACAAAAGGCATCAAGCTGGTGGCGACTCTTGACTGAGGATTTTAAGTGATCGTTTCAAATAGTACTTGGGAATAGGACTTGAGATGTCAGGAGGTCACACACATTTTCCAGACATTCCCCTCCCTACCCTCCCAATATTAAGAGTTCTTTCATTTCCCAGTTGGCTGATATCATTACAACAATGAAGCCTTGCAAATTCTGGAACACTGATCTTTTAGTGGGTTGAGAGCCTGATATATCACTGTGTATCTCTAGAACAGCCCAAGTCACTGATTGTTGGACCACTGACTAAGAGTCAGGGAAAAGGCATATTTGTTTTTCATTTCTTTGGTACAGCTTTTAAAATTCTAAGTGCACAGATGTGATGAGGGAGCAGAAGGCAAGCTGAGGACGAAGCACAAGCTGACACTCTGCGCTCCCCCAGCCCCCGCGCCCTCCCCCCCCGCCCCCCCGCCTTGGATCTGTGTGACGTTCCTCAGGCACTCCCAGCTGCCCTAAAGCTAGGGGACGGAAAAAAAACCAAACGGTTAACTAACAGAAATCACAGTCTAGCAAGACAGGAATCTCCCTGGGTTTACCAATGTCTTAGTGATTTACAAGGAAAAAGCTTTCTTATCAATAGGCTAAGTTTCAGAGACCCATAACTCAATTTCCTACAGCCCTAACATCACCACCCCTTCCAGGAGTGATGTGGGAAACCCAGGCAGAAGGGAATGTAAACAAAGTTAAATTTCTTTCTGACCTGCAGCCTATAGACAAGGACTTGAGGTAGGAAGAGGATAACATTCCTCTAGGAAACTCCCAACTGTCTTAATGTTAATGCTTTGCTAGACGGAAAAACTACCTTAGCTTGACAATAGCCAGGCCTCCAGTAACCTAAGGGTCTTTAGCATATCAAAGTCCTTTTGGACGCCTCCCTTTTTCCTTACCTCCCCCAACTCCTGAGTATATAATCAGCCACTCCTCACAACCCCACTGCAGCCGCTCGCTTTTTGCCCATGGGTCCTGTCTTCGTCATTTAATAAAATCAACTTTTTACACCAAAGACGTCCAAGAATTCTTTCTTGGCCCTCGGCTCCGGACCTCACCAACATTCTAAAACTACATCATAAAGATGTAGCAGCATTGCTCTGACTTCCCTTTGTTTGGGCCAGTAGCCTGTGTGTTTTCTGCTGGAGAAACAACGGAGGGCATCACCCCACATAAGTTAGTTTCTAGTACAGGGAAAAGAAAACATCCTGAATCATGGATATTTCTGTCCTCTGCCTCCTGGTCTCTAGTTTGGGGCCCTCTGACCTCCCTAACGTCCCTCAACTCTTTATGTTAAGAGAGCTCAAGGCATCCACATAAGCAGCACGAAAGTCTGTAATGAAGAGTCACGACAACCTGCTGGTATTTTTGGCACCTGCCAGACCCTTGTTGATTTTCCCTGACTCACTCCTGCATATTCAAAGGTTTTCAAACCCAGACTGCAGCTCTCTCCTCCACAAACCCGGTTCCAATTAACTCAGTTTTCTTCTCCCTTCACATGCCCTGGTCTTTGGGACTCCTTTTCATTTCATGGCCCCTTCCTTCTTGCAAGTCAGACAGTGGGTTACCACCATACTAGATGCTGATTGACTCCATTTATTTGATGTCTCAGGGTTACAGTTCTCCAAATGGTGTCCGTTGTAAGATACAGAAAAAACATTGTAGACAAAGTATTCATTGGGCCCTTAACTCTTCTAGAAGCTTCCTGCTCTGCCAGAATTTGAAGGAGTTATTGCTGTAATGATATGAGCCTATTAGTCACTTGTGTTTACCCACGAACAATCCCGCAAGATCTCCTCCTGCCTTGGTTGCTATGTGAACAGAAAGGGAGGAAGTTGGGGTTGGTGACTCACTCTTCCTTCACGGTCTGGGAGCCTCACTTAAGGGGCTCTGGCATCTACCAACCCACACTGAAGTCTGCTGTTTAGAAAGTTCTAACGTTGTAACTCCTTTCAAACATTTGTAAAAATAAAATAAAATAAGTGATAATTTAGCTCTGATTCTTCATTGTGTCTAAGATGCGTATGAGAAAGCTGTTCAGCTCCTCTGACTAGGGAAACACAGAGCTAGAGCCCTGGATGGGAGGAGTCTCAGAACAAGTTTCGTAATCTCCGCCTCTGGGGGCTGAGGTCAAGGCAGGCAGCCGGGCTGGCTACTCTGTGATGCTCACCACTGCCATTTTCTAACCTCAGAAATTATTTTCTTAGCATTTCAGGAGATTGCAGTATTCCTGCAGTTCAGTTTCTGAGAGCTTTACTGATTTGTCTTCCTACTCAAGCCAAGCAAACACTGATTGCTACATTTCTGAAGAAGATCTCGAGATCTGGACTACTGGGGAGAATCTTCAGTGAGGTGAGTCCGGTCAGGATTTTTGTAGAGGAGATGCGGGTACTTCCTTGATGGGGGGTGGGGCCGGTATCAACTGTATTCTGAAAAGGGAAAATCTCAGTGCCTTCATCCTAATCCTTCCACCACATGGGACGATGATAGGTATCTTTGACGATTCCAGCTTTAAAATTCATTCTGTGGGTGTTCACAGCATGGTTGATATTCAGAAGCGGGCCTTGGCTTTCTAGCCTGGAGGGGGCCCGGGGAACTTGCCGGCTGTGGTGGGAGCTGGGATAGGGGACAGGATGTTGGGATGAAAAAAGTATTACGCAATGATACTAAGTAAGAAAACACATCTGGACATAAAACTATATTCTATGGTATTATCCCGATTTCACAAAACATGAGAACACCCACACACAGCAGAGCGTTTCTCAGGTTCATGGGCACACTCACTCAAACACATGGCGCCCTAGCGTGTCCCTAAGGGCTGTGGGTCCGCCCTGCCTCGAATGGCGGGCCGGCATTTCAGGTCATGGCAGACACACTCCCCGGGCTCCTCAGAGGCTGAGGCAAACGGTGGTGGAGTTTGTAGAAAAGAGGTGGTTGGAGACAAATCTGTGGCCACAGTGTGGAAAATGCTTTAGTCTTTCTGTAGAGCTTGGTACACAAACATTTCATGCCCATTTGAGAGAAACGTAGCATTTTAAATATTAGTTTCAGAATTTCCTAAGTGTTAGATCAAGCTTTTTATTTAAGCTGAGCAGTGTTGGTCAGCTTTTCTAAGTATTTTCTGCTTCTTTTCTTGCTTTGTTCAGTAACTAACATATGCTAGAGTCAAACTGTAATCATGATTTTGTCCATTTTTCCTTGTAGTTCTCTCAACTGTTAACATATATGTATGAATATATAGTGAGAAATATGCTACATAACACTATTCATAATAGTATGAATAACAAAAGCTCATAATAAATAATATATATTTGTTACTATTAAGCAAATACATAATTAAAACTGTTGGCAACTTTCTGGAAGGTAAACCTTTAATCATTGTGCAGTGAAACTCTAGTTCTGATTAAAGTCTTTGTCTTAAAGTCTTTTTAACGCTACATGACACAGATAGTCTGCTCTCTTTAATGTTTCCATGTACAACTTCGGCAACAATCTTTTTTAAAACTTTGAGTTACTTTTTGTCAATGATACATACGTAGATTTTTTTTTAAATCCATTTTAGAAATGTTGCCTTTTAGTGGGTTTATCCCTTTTATGTACATTAGGTGAAGTGCTGTATTTTGACTAACTTAAAACAATTACCTATAGTGTTTATTCTGTGCTTTCTTCTTCTTCGCCAATAAATTTAAATTTATATCTCCAACCCCTCCTAACAGGCAAGTAGCTCATTAAGCACAAATCCTTTCTTCCCTGTCCACCCCACCATGTTGATCTACTTCCCGTTTTGTTTCTCTTCAGTTGGGGCTTTATTTATTTTTAAAATATTGAAAGAGTCAATCAAGGTCTTGTTCTCTCTTTCGTTTTTGTCAGCAGTTGTGGTTTTTGTTTTTTTTGTTTTTTTTTCTTTTTTTTCCTGTCCTCTTTTATTTTCCAGGGGAATACTGTTTCCAAAACACTGCTCCGTTGGCGTCTTTGTGTTGCAAATCTGTTTACTGTGTTGGTCAATACCAGAGATTCATCTGTAGTACATTGCATTTCAATGCCATTTGAGCTAGATACAAAATTCTGGTTTCAAAATTATTTTTTCTTCAATTTATATTGGCCAACGCCTCTCTGAAACATTTGGGTTCACATAAGTTTTGAAATTCAGAATTTGAGTGACTTAGGAAAGGCTGTCTAATGCACACACCACATCTCGTGTATCATATAGATGACTGAATAAGATCTGAGTCCTGACTCAGCTCACAGGCACTCACGGTCGTGTAGCAATGTGGGAAACAAAGACAAAAGGCAATGAGATACAATTAAATGTGCTTATAGCTTGCAGCCCATGGACAGATACTTGAGGCAGGCAGAGTATAGGTATTGCTTTGCTAGAGGGAAAAACAACCTTAGTTTGACAATAGCTAGGCCTCCAGTATCCTGTGCATCTTCTTTAGCATATGAAAGTCCTTTTCGAACTTCCCTTATCTTTACTTCCCACAGCCCCAAAGTCTATAATGGGTCACCCCTCACAACCCCAGGGCAGCAGCTCTTTCTGCCCAGGGTCCTGTCCCTGTGCTTTAATAAAACCACCTTTTTGCACCAAAGATGTCTCAAGAATTCTTTCTTGGCCCTTAGCTCCAGGCCCCAACAGTGCTGCTCAAAACCCTATCAGCAAGACATGTGAGAACTTGCATTAAGGTGGAATTAAAAAAAAAAAAAAAAAATTCTACACAGGCTCCTGAGGTCTCACATCAGATATTTTTCTAGCAAAATTTGTCATCAGATTGATACACACACGTACATGCGCAATCACACACACCCACATAACTTTTGTTTTCACAATTTGGGGAGATTTCAGTAGTGCAGATAGGGAATTTGGGTGAAATACTATACGAAGGTACTCCATGCCAGTTTTGCTGTTGAAAATCTGATTTTGAAACTTTGTAAGTGATCTACTCTTTTTCTCTGGAAGTCAAATTTTTCTTGCTGTTTTGGATATTTTTCAGTTCCTCTACATTATGTCCTGATGTGGGTTTTTCCTTTGCTCTCCTATTTGGCACACTCTTGGTCAATCCCTCTGAGGATATCCATGTTATTTGAATTCCAGGAAGTGTATCTCATTATTTCTTTCAATATTTTCTCCTTTTCATTTTATATTTTGTTCTTTTAACAACAAACTGCATGTGGGTGTGGACACTTTGGCCTGTGGCCTGAGAGGTCTCACATGCATTTTCTGTCTTCTATTTCTGAATCCATTCTGTCTTCTTGTGGGACAGCTTTCAATCTCATCTTACAAATCACTCACTTACATTCGAGTTGTACCCGTTGAAGTATGTGGTCACATGATTATATTCTAGGAGCTAAGTCTTCTGAATTCCATAGTCTAAGCTATTAACAATCGTCTTCTGCTTACTGAGTCATGTGCTGGGGGAAGATATGGGAGGAAAAAAATGACAAAAGTGACATTTTTCACAAATACTGATTTTCATAAGCTGAATTAGATTCAGAGTTTAGGATACTATGTAAAAATATCCAACATAAGAATATGATTGGATTTGGGCTGAACACGTCTGCACATGTACATAATTTGGCAGAATTACATTATACTAGTTTCATGAAGACCATGTATTCTCTAGATTTACCTTTCCAAAAAAAGCGGGGGGAAGGAAGTACATTCCATGCAGAGAGCCTGACATAGCACGATGCAATGCATATTTCTGGAACCTAAATATGAAAAATGGAAAAGGGGAGAAGTCAGGAAGAGACATTATTCAAGGCCTAAAAGCCGGGCTAAATATCCAGGAGTACTTCCTAAGGAAAACAGGGAACTACCGAAGGATTTTGAGACTGCTAGAAGTACGGCTTATGGAGAGAGAACTAAGTCGAGAAATTAGCCGGGAGGAGGAAATTCAAGCAACTCTTAATTGTGGCCAATCAGGGCCACTATGGTTCTGCACGAGAGAGCAGGTAGACCAGGGCACAGAGGACACGGAGAACATGGCCCGAGCCCCAGGGAGAGAGGACATGGGAAGGGCTGACTAGGGAAGAGTCAGGCGTGCTGGGCAGGTACCCAGCAGGGAGGGCGACGGTGGGAGGACAGTCACAGGGAGTGAGAGGTGACAGAGTCCAGAGCCAGCAGGTGGACATCCAGGGAGAGACCTCAGCCCCAACACAGGATGGGAGGAGGTAGCGAGTGAGTGGGGACTCTGACCCCCTGCAGCCCACACTCCACACAGGGCAACAGCAAGACCTCTTTCCAGACCTCCTGCCACCACCCCCACCCCAACCCAACTCAACTATCATTATTAAAAGGAAAGAATTTCTTAGAAGTCCCGAATACAGCAGTTCTCAACCCACAGTGACACACCTGGAAATTAAGTTCCTCTTTGTCACACACACTCAAGGACAACACCGTGACATGGGCCACTCACTCACATAGACACAGCCGGACTTTTAAATCTTCTGGAGAAAGGTATAACACTATGGTATTTTTCTCTTGCAGGCTCAGCCATACCTGGAGAGATGGGGAGTGAGTACAAGAGAATTATTCTGCTGAAAGGACTGGAGCTCATCAACGACTACCAGTTTAGCATAGTTAAGTCCCTACTGGCCCATGATTTGGGACTGACTACCAACATGCAAGAAGAATATAACAAGGTCAAGATTGCTGACCTGATGGAAAGGAAGTTCCCAGGGGCTGCCTGTGTGGACAAGCTAATAGACCTATTCAAGGACATGCCACCACTTAAGGACATTGTTAAGCAACTTAGAAATGAGAAGATGAAAGGTAATAAGGAAGATCCCACACCTGACTGCTCCACCCTGACCCCCCTCCCCCAATTGAGTAGAAGAGCACTTGGTGGGGTGGCATACCCCTTTGCCAGTGCGTGACTCCGCAGCGGTGACCACGCAGGATGCAGGGGCCAACAAGCTGACAGCCCTGGGCATCCCCTTTCCTGGGAAGGGGACTGATTGATTGATCTATGCTGAAGGCTGTATTAGGCGTGAGGACAAAGAATGAAAGATAGAAGGAGCCCATGAGAGCCTGAGGCTTCCAGTGCTTTGGAAATGTTAGAAAATCACAAAATAATCACTTATTTTAAAATAATTACGTTTAACCAATGAATGTGCCTATTCTAACACTATTTGCCACATGATCATCTGCCTTCTGGTAACAAAGGTACAGCGTGCTTAACGTAAAACCTGCCTCTCAGAGAGGCGGACAACTTGCCCCGGGTAAAATCACCGTGTTGAAACAAAATTTTAAAACACCCAAAGGCCAATGTCGCCATTTTGTCACCTCACCGATCTGTATCCTATTTCCTTTCATTGGTTTCTGTTATTTTAATAGATCTTTTGAAGAACATGACCAAGCAGTCAGTATCATGAAAACCTTGGACTTTTTTTAAGGAGATGATGGGAGAACAGGGCTGGGAAAGGGTGGGATGGCAGCACATAGGAGTCCAGAGGATGGGGAGGATGTGCTCACTGCCCGGAGAGAGTTCGGAAACCAGTGAGGAGCAGGACGCAGTGTCCCGGCCTGTGGTGGGGCCGTCGGTCCCCTCGGGGCCAGGCTGGCTCAGGCAGGACAGGCAGACTCGAGTGTAGGTGCATCGGCGGCGGGAGCTGAGAGGACTCAGCTTTGACAAGGCTTCAGCTCTGGGCTCATTGTGTCCTGCTTGTTTTTGTATCAGTTGCAAAGAAAATGAAGACAACAGAAGAAACTCCAAAGAAAAAGCTGCAGCAGGCAAGGGTGGGCCCCTCGGCATGTGCCCCCACGACAAGCAGCGCTCTGCTGTGCGAGAGAGCGGAGGGGACCACTGCGTCTCAGGTAAGCCTGGGGAGGGACAGGAGGCCTCGGGCCCCAGGAAGGAGCTCGCCAGGCACTTGCTTCTTGGTCAGTATTCTGTCCGTGCACATTTGCCAAATGGAGGCATTCGGTCCTCTGCTTCGTGCCAGGCAAAAACGTGGAACAGGTTTCGGTGACATAAACGTGATGACATCGCCTCCTTCATACAGACCAGTTCGCAGCCGGGTGGCAGCGCGGCTCGCGCACCCCCGCGCACCCCGGTTTTCAGGAGGCTGGAGCTCTCCCCGTCCCAGCGCGGCGCGGCCCCAGCAGAGGGGCGTCTGCGTCCGGGAGCGCCTCCCCTGCGGGCTGTCACCCGCTGCCTGTCTCCAGGTGACAGCCGGGGACACCCGGGAGTGTCCCGGCCCCCACGGTCCCGGTGGGAGGGCGTGCGGCCCAGGAGCGAGACTGGTGCTTCTCTTCGCGCTCAGCACCGCTAACGGGAACCTCCACTGCTTTCAGAAAAGAAAGACCGCCGCCACAGGAACGGCTGCGACAAAAAAGAACAAGGGCATCCAGCCGCAGACCCCGGCGGTGTGCCGGCCCGGAGCCAGCACGGCCGCCGCTCTCGCCTCCCTTCCGCGGCCGCAGACCGCGTCGTCGGCTCCGCTCTTCTCCGCCTTCCCCGAGGTACCGCTGCCGCGTCATCCTTGCCGGGTGCCCTCGCGCCCGGGGACCGCCGCTGCCGTCGGGGGCAGGCGTCGCAGCGCGCTTGGGCAGAGGGCTTCCCTTGCTGGGGTAAGGTGGCCCCGCGAGGAGAAGCCGCAGCCACAGCAAGGACGACGGTGGTCGCCGTGTGGACCCCCGGGCCAGACGCGTCCCCGGTGCCTCTGGCCTGCGGGGGGGATTGGCTTGGCTCCACGCCCCTCCACGTCTGGGACCCCGACACCCATCCCTGCCCGCCACGCGGCGTGGTCTCCCCTCCTGGCGGGATTCGGCCGCTGCTCCGACAGACCAGGCCGCGGTCAGAGAGGGGACTAGAGGTGAACACACCTGCCCTCCTTTCTTCCGTCAGAGAAATGCTGTGGCTAGTGGTTCCAGGCACTGTCCTCTGCGAGCCAAGTAGGATCGGGACTTGGCAGCCACTAACAGCGCTGTGTTGCACAGACGCGACGTGAGCTGGACCCGCACCGGGGCCCCAGACACACTGAGAACCCTC